>NC_051184.2:118003566-118039645 GCF_013339695.2 Rhipicephalus sanguineus
CACAAATAGGTCATATCACTAGCCATTCGGCTAGATTTTTTATATTAAAAAAATTAGCTTTGACAAGTTCATGTAGAACTGTTATCCACTCTGGGGATCCCTTAGTGCCTTAAACATCTCTCATATAGATCACCTCTTGCAAAAAGTAATGATTGCTGGAAACACATTCAAATGCGCATGTCTGACGTCCATTCTGGTACGCCAGACACTAGATGTACATGTGCATAAACATATCGCATGGCGCTTCATCACCTACCGCTCAGGTCAGGCAGCGAATCCCGAAGGGACTTAAGGGCAAGAAGAAGAAGATGTTTAATGACAAGAAGGAGGGAGGTCGCCTGGAAAGCGGCTTTCTAGCCTGACACTCCTCACGGGGGTAAGGGGAAAGGGAAAAGAAAGAGAAAGAGGGAGGTGTGATGATGGGTGACTATAGTATGGCTCAATGAGTCACTGTACACGTTTCCTCACGGGGACAGGACACGCGCGAAAGTCTTACACCGCACTGCTCTAAAGACGAGCATCTAAACCTGTATCTCTGAGAACTCTCAGAGGCACTTTAAACTTTGTTGGCCTGGTCTGCATGTTCCCAAGCACCCCTCCGAAAAAGGTCGGGAGTCCAGACGATCTACGACGCACTTAAGTGACTGTCTTTCGGCGTGTATTGAGGACACACGCACAGGATGTGGTGAATAGTCTCAGACGTTTGGCACACACTGCAGTTAGGGTTTCGCTCCTCTCCAATCTTTCAAAGGTATGTTCGTGTATATGCAGCACCCAGCCGCACTCTATGTAGTAATGTTTCCATGTTCTGGTCTCTTCTTAGCCGGATTGGAAGCCGAAAAGTGTGACCAGAGTAAGTCTGTAAAGATGCTATTGGCAATAATTAGGGTCATTCCATAATCGTGTCATAGGTGTTTTCATAGACTCAGACAGCAAGCCGTTGATGTCATATCGGAAAATGAACTGATATGACTTCGCCGTTAGTGTGCGCCATTTTTGCTTCTGCGTCAGCTTACTCGTCCCAGCTATGCCACAGTGACAGGAAATCCATTGCAATGCAACGGTGGGAACGGATTGAGACGGCTCAGTAACATATTCATTATGTCGAGACTGTATGCGGTTCTTGCTTCATGTAATTGCTTCTACGTTGAAGTGCCGGCTTGGAGTCGCAAATAGTCTTTTTTTAAAATCCGTTGAAGCTCATCCCAAAGAAAATCGCGTCATGACAGTCTAGCTACATGTGATCGATGGTTTCCTGTTTTCTACAAATTAGACAGTTAACCGATCATGCAACCAAGAGGCCCAATGTGCTCAAGCGGGTAAAACGAATGCCAGAGAAACGGTCATGAAATCTTTCCTTTTTCAACTGCACACGGACACCGTCCCTACAAAGCCATGGTTGCAGAGAAGAGCCAAGCTGGTACTTGAAGCTCCTTCGTAAAAAGAGCCTATACAGGCGTCATGTCGGTCAAGGAATCGCGCGTTACCTGTGTAATATGGCGTGGCTGAAGCATACAATAACAACCAGCGTCACACAATGGTAATTGCGCAAAAAAGTGTGTGGTTTACAGCTTCCAACCCACTACAAAGCGCTCAACCATAATTATCCATCGTCATCAGCCACATGCAGCATCAGTAAAGTCCATATGAGTTCTTACAGAGTGTAGCGAGTACCTCGCTTATCCTCAGAAAAAATGAATAATGCATATTCGGAGCTTTGCTACTTCACAAAAATTATGATTTGTGGCGTAGTGGATACCTTGCATGTGTACTTGTATTAGTTTCCCAAGCGAGTTTAGAACGGCCTCTAGAAGGCCACTCTTCCGGCCTTATTAGAGCATACAAATCTTTGGGTTATGTTTAAAAGACCGCGGTTATGCTGCCGAGCACTGACAAACCGATAAGACCGATAACTGACAAACCGACATCAATCACTGCGCACCACTAGAAGCAATCGGTGCGCAATGAAGAATTACCGAAAGTTGCGGTAAGCTCACAACCCCTCGATCCTTTCGAACTATAAAACAAGCACTGTCAGCTGACCGAAATACGAGGGTTGTTCGTAAAATAAGATTCCCAAGGAGCTGTAGTCGCGGGGAACGCTGTTACGCGGGATCCGGCGACACGGCCGTGTAGCTTGGTGCCCCCTCTCGTAGTCGCCGCCTGTCTGCGACGCTCAGTCTTGGCTTCGCACCCGTTTGGATGGAGCTCCCATTCGCTTTTCCACCAGGTGCGAATTACGCTCTTTGATTCGTTTTTGTTTTTTTTTTCTTTGCGCAAAGAAACACTGCGCCGGTGGACATGCATGCGTTCCAACTGCGCGAAGACTACGGGCAAAAGTGTATAAGCGTACAACAAGTGCGCAAATGGTGCAGAGAATTCAAACACGGATGTACAGACGTCCATGGGCACAGCGTTCTGGGCGGCCGTCGGGTTTCAGACGAAATGATTGCGAAAGTGGAAGGAACAACGCTCAAAGACCGAATCGTAACGTTTTGAGAGTTCTACGAGATGATTCCTGATGTCAGCAAGCCTGCACTGACAAAATTCTGATATTATTGAAGGTATGCCAAGGTTTGTGCAAGGTGGCTTCTCACAATGCTCACGGAAGACAACGAACGGGAACGGGTTGAAGCGACCCACGAATTTCTTCAGGCCTACGAAACCAATGGCCAGGAATTTTTGGACTCTACTGTCACTGGGGGACGAGACATGGGACGAGACAAAGCAACAATATAATCAGTGGAAACAGCCAGAGTCGCAGAATCTGCGGAAGCTCAAAACAAACACTGTCTGCTGGCAAAGTGATGACGAGCGTCTTTTGGGACAGGAAGGGGTTATTGTTGTGCGAATTCATGTCGGTACAACAATATGCGGACCGCTACTTCGAGACGCCGAAGAAGCTTCGCGGTGCGATTCGAAAGAAAAGGAGAGGTACGCTCACGAAGGAATGCGTTCGCGTCAGGACAACACTCGTCCGCACATCGCCCGTGTAACGAACAATCTCATCAACAACTTTGCTTGGGATGATGTCACGCACCCGCCTTACAGCCCAGATATATCCCCAAGTGGCTACCATCTCTTCCTGAACAGAAAAAAGAAAAGGTACCTGGTTAGGACGCGTTTCAGAACCAGAGAGGAGCTGTAAGAGTTTTAAGCTACATTCGCGGGCGCGGCGGGAAAGTTCTACGATTCGGGCTTAGAGAATACAGTACACCGCATGCAAATATGCACTTATCTCAAGGGCGATCATGTAGAAAAACAGGGGAAGGTCTAATATGTTTCTCATTGTGAGAAAACGTTGGGAACCTTATTCTACGGACAACCTCGTATCTTCTCTACTTCAATGTACGCTCAATTTCAGATCGTGCAAACAACGCATAAAAAAAGCGCTGTATGACCGCCGCTGTGAAAACCGTTTTTAGAATGAGGTGCTTCGAAAGCACGAACGTTTATTCCAAGGCTGACGCGCTCCGGCATCGTTAGGCTTTTCCCTGTCGTTTCAAGTTTCCTGAGCAGCTTACGCCACAAATTAACCGGTTCAAGCGCGCACTGAGAGCTGTTTCAGGCGTCCGCAGAATGCACGCGAGCGATCGGAGCGTTGTCCGCTAGTGCTGCTCTTGGACCCCTCCAGAGGCCGCGCGTGTAGTTGTCGCTACCTTTAAAATGATAGGGACGGTTTTTCATCGCAAGCTTCCATCTTGCACTTCCTGCCGTTTTTTTAGGGACCTTAATGGCACTTTGTGGGACTGTAGGTGCGTTTATGCATGGCCTCCGAGATTGGGGCGCAGCGGCAAGCCTGCCACTCATCGCGCTTTCAGGGTCCTATATACTGACATAAACCAAGGACCCAACGTTCAGAAGCTTTCGTAGGTTCACGACCAGTGGTTTAAACAACGTTTTAGTTTAACTGCTTGTCTGTTTTTACTGCTTGACTAATAGTTCTTTACCTTTTCACATTTTCTATATTCGAATTGTTTACGGTGGCTTATAGCTCGATGTGGACAATAACTCAGCCGGTTTCATGCAGTGGCAGGGAAACACGCACTATGGCGACGCCTGTTCCATCGCCGGCGTAGTCGGGCCATTAGCGCAGTCGCCCAAAAAGCACGCTGCGATGTCCGCATGTTGACATTGGTGCGCTTCTAGGCAAACCTTCAGAAAATGCCTAAGAATTGAACCGCTCTGCTTTAGGTACTTGTCTCCACCGAAACTGCGCTGGCATGGCTACCGGTATCCAAGGGGCAGTGCAAGTGGAGCAATACACGGTGGCAAAACCGACAAGGCCGTGCCACTCTACATCGGTCGAGCAAAGCACAATGGCACGCTCACTACCGGCAAGGTTACCCATCGGAAAGACGTCTGTATGTCCGCTGGGATGCACGAAGAAACGAAACTCGATAGCGTTGCGCGATGTGAATAGCAGCGCTGTTCCGAAAACGAGATAACGCGAGACAACTTGAGCAACTCTACTCTCTGAGTCTGAATAGTTCCTTTGATTGTTTGTGTTTTTATTGAATAGCGGATGCAAGAACAGTAATAAACGTTTGTAGTGAACATACTTGTGTCCTGAGGGTCATATTGCGTACGCCCTTAAGCAGACGAACAGTTCTCACAAAAGAAAGTATTGTGTTTTTTTCTTATAATTTCACTAAAATGTGGAGGTTATACTGCCAGTGGCCCCTGGAATATCCAGAATATTTTGGATGTCACGTTATTTATTACAAACTTGCCTGCTTTCGGTCTTTGTCAAGTTTGGAAATGCGCCTCCTTAGATGACTTGCTTATAGACCAGATGAGCACTTCTTTATTTGTTTTATATTTTTGTTCATCACATTCCCTGGTAACTTAGCACGTAAGCCGTCGCGCTGCTAAGCTGGAGGGACAGCTTCAAATTCTGGCCACGGCGGCAGCACTTCCATGGGGTGAGATGGGGCGGGGGGGGGGGGAGAGAATTCCGGTAGCTCCCACGCACTGTGCGAATCGACGCTATGTAATGCAGAAACCATGGACCTGGTTATAACAATTTGTTCATCACATTGTGGAGGCCTAAAACGTGGTTTATAGTCCGTCGTAGTGTCAGCACTCGAGCACTAGGCCCCATTTCAAAATACTTACCGACCATTGCTCACCGTTGTTAGTTTTATGCGATTATATATGGTACTTCTAATGACATGTGTCATATCGTTTATGTTGTGTCATACGTAATGAGATATCCCATATAAATTATATGACTGAAATGACATCGCACCATTTATTCCATACACGACATACATGGCATGTCATTCAAGAGATATCACACCATTCATGTCATAGCATGCCATTCATTACAGCATGTTTATCACGAACGTATGCACATTGTGGCATACTGACACAACTATAGCCAAGATCTGGTCAACCACTATTGATTCTATGCGAGGAAATGCGGTTGCCACGAAAATGCGCATACATACAGAACGAGCGCCGCCGCTTCCCAAAGCCAGTGTAAATAACCAATCGCTGGCCACAAGAGAATTTGCCAACAACACCGCCAACGCTGTTGAAAACGAGCGGACGCGAAAAGCCCAGGTCATTCTACAACACGAACACGACGCCACTGCATCATAAGGGCACAAATACGCCGCGCGCCTCGTCGAAGGTAAGTCAAAGCACTGGCACTTTCCATGGCTACCCATCTGCTGTGAACGGGTGACTCGTATCGAAAGCTCTCGAGCACAGAAGCCAATGAAAGCGTGCAGTAGCGAAGGGAAAACAGTGGCGGCGAAAATTCCCATTTAATAAGCCGGACGGTTGAAGGATACCATTCCCGTCCCAGCGGTACAGTCAACGAGCTCTTAAAGTCAGGGTGGCCCAGGGGGGGCCCGGCACCCCGTTCATTTTTAAGGGGGCTCGCCCCCGCCTCCCTCGGCAAGTCAACTGTAACACTGCTGCACCCATTTGACAAGTGCTAGAGTTGATTTTTTTTTTTTGTGGCAGTAGGGCTTAAGGAGAGAAATTACTGCTCTCCATTTTTTCCCAATAATGATTAAATCGCAATTATTCAGTTGATGGGACATCAACAAAAAAAACTAAGAAAGAAACAGGTGTCATCGTAGTGCAGAATGCAATTTCCCGAGACACTGCACACCATGGATCCCCATTATTTTTCGACTAAGCCTCTTGGCACAACACACACTTTCACGAGGCACCTGTGCGCGAGGCCACCTGCTCGTGAATCAGTGAAGGTTCACCTTGGCCACTTTAAATGAAGAGTCAATCTTCATTCGTTTAGTTGTGCATTACGAGTCTGTTGCAATTTCAAGGACGCATGCATTTCGCCTACCTTTTCAGGCAAGTAGGTATGAAAATTGTGGTGCCTGAGGTGCTCAGTGCAGTGAGTGAAGTAATGTTCTGCGTTGCAGCTAGACTTATTTGCTTTGAGCTGACATAACTTTATCCTTTACATCCCGAATTATTGAAAAATTATTTCCAAAATGTCCTCTTTTTGGTGGTTGACTGGATCGGCACATTAAGCAAACACGCGAAATACACTCTGAATGCCATATTTCTTTGTGTAACTCCATAAGCACTCGTCCAATTCTAGAGACAGTTGGCTTCACTACACTGTGATCATACCAACACAATTTATTTCTGTGAGCTGCCAGAGTTCTGACGAAGCTGACTTTTACCCAGAAGAACACTTTGTATATACAGTAAAAGCTCCTTAATTTAGATTTCACGGGACCGGAAAACCTGTCCAAATTAACCAAATGATTATCGAATGTACCGAGAAAACAATATAATGTCTATTACATCAATACACTTTCATATTCTTGATCAATATGTAAATCCAGCAATTATTTTGCATAACAGCAAGGAAACTCGCAATTTTCGTCATTTGCGACTTCGTTCACAATGTGAACGCGGCTCAATTGACCCTCGTGTCTTAATCCGATATGTTCTCTGAAACCATACTTATTACACTGTACGTACCAGGAACGCGATTGTGGGTGGCGACCTCGCCTTTCTGAAAGCCCGTGGCCGTTTCGGATGTCCGCCAACGCCGTTTCCTTTGCTTTGCGTCGCACTTATGCGGCGCTTCGCGGTCGGCGCGCTCCGAGGATCGTCCGAATTAAGCGGGTTTGGGCCAAACCGAATTAACGAGAGTTTGATGTCATTAAACAATGCATACGCTGGCCGGGACCAGAAAACACCGAATATATATATATATATATATATATATATATATATATATATATATATATATATATATATATTATATATATATATATATATATATATACAATATTAATGAGAACTAACAGACAATAACGCGAAGGAAAGTATAGGGGGTGTTATCTGTAGTATTTAGAACATAAATGTGAAGAAAGTAAAGTGGACGAAAAGATGACTTGCCGCCGGCAGTCGGTCCCTGCCGGCGGCAAGTCATCTTTTCGTCCACTTTACTTCTTCACATTTATGTTCTAAATACTACAGATAACACCCCCTATACTTTCCTTCGCGTTATTGTCTGTTAGTTCTCATTATATTGTGTCGATATATATATATATATATATATATATATATATATATATATTATATATATATATATATATATATATATATATATATATATATATATATATCGCTCTGGACGGCCCAGCTCTACCGATTTTGCGACGGAGCAGACGCTTGGCTGGCTTGTCACCGCAGCTACCAGGCATGGAGGACACAGGAGAAGGCCCTAACAACCTCACCGGTGATGAGCAACCGTCCCCCCCACAGGGCAAGCTGCCTACGGATACCGGAACGTCAGCCGAGGCCCTTTTCGGGTAAGCCGGATGAAGATGTTGAGGAGTGGCTTAAACACTACCAAAGAGTGAGTCGCTGCAACCGCAGGAGCACTGTCAAGCAGCTTGAGAACGTGGTGTTTTTTCTCGCCGGGACTGCGCTTCTCTGGTTCGACAAGCATGAGAGCGCATTGACGACATGGGAATTTTTGTTGATGAACTGAAAAAGTGTTTTGGGGACTCGACAGCTAAGATTAAGCAGGCTGAGCAGACGCTTTCGCGCAGAGCTCAGTTACCTGGCGAAACTTGCACCACCTACATCGAAGCTGTATTGAAACTTTGCGGAATCGTCAGTGCGACCATGTCTGACGAAGATAAGGTAGGCCATCTCCTAAAAGGAATCGCGGAAGACGTGTATAATTTTCTCATCACAAAAGAAGACCTAACACTCCCTGCGACTTGAGAAAGTACTGCCGTGCGTTTGAAGCGCTGAAGAGGAGGAGAATTCTTCCCAAATTTTGGGCGCCTCGATAATGTGACCACGATTGCAAGTGTCACCGTCCCATCCCATGACGACATCTCCTCGGTTATCAGACTAGTTGTTAAAGAAGAACTTGCCCAGCTACAAGTTGTGGACACAGCTAACGTATGCCATCAGTGTGCGTTCGACCAACGCCCCCATGAACCACTGGTGTCTCGGTCGCGTCCGAGTTATTCGGAGCCTCGGCCGACCTACACCGAGCGGTTTGAACAAAGGAGAGAGCGGCCACTCGACAACCAGAACGTAGGCAAGCTGCATCACGGAGATTTGCTCCCCAGCCGCCATCTCCCGGCTTCTACCAGTCAGAGAGGTCTTTCTCACCGAGGACGACAAGCCGCGACACCCGTACTTGCTACAACTGCGGGCTGCCTGGTCACATCGCTAGGTACTGCTACCGCCGCCAGCAGCGAGCGCCGCGATTCAACGTGTACACGCCCCGTGTGTCTACTGATGAGCGCCGACCATTTCCGAGCTCCTTTCAACGGCAACACGCAGCACGCGCTGACTCCCCTTTCTCCGACCGCAGCGTTACCCCACCGCCAGCACGACAACGGCGGTCGCCGTCACCGCGTCGTCGCTCGTGTCACCACCGCCGCTGGGAAACTAACTAGTGCGACCGATGGGGGCGAGGCCGCAAAATCATCTTCCTCAAGACCCCCTTGTGTTGTAATGGTTAAGAACAAAGTGCGTGTTTCTGTAGACAATGTGAGTACTGTTGCCCTAGTCGATACCGGTGCTGCGGTTTCCATAATGAGCTTGTCTTTCAAAAATCGCCTTGGGACGAAAGTAATGTTTGCTTGGAATCGGAGTGCTACCTTTCGCGGTGTAGGGTAGAAACGTTGTGCCCTGTTGGTGTTTGTTCTGTTTCAGTTGCCGTAGGGGATCAAAAGTTTAGAGCTGAATTCACGGTGCTTGCACGTGCGACTCATGACATTATTCTAGGTATTGATTTCTTGCGTGAATGCGATGCCCATCTTGATTGTGGCAGTGGCGCACTTTTTCTTCGCAGCGCCTTGCCCACTTCATTGACGGAAGATGGTGGCGATAGTTCAGACATGTTGTCAGTGTCGCAAGACATCTATTTGGCCCCACAGAGCGCAATGTTTGTGCGCGTAAACTCTTCACGTTCTCGTGCGGGTTCTTGTTATGGTTTAGCCGAGCCGGATTTTAATAACGCACTCAAGAAAAACGTCATTGTGCCTCGCTGCCTCGTGCTCGCCGTCGACGGTTGTGCCGACTTGTGGACCGTGAACGTTTCAGCGCAGCCCATATCTCTGCCCGCAGGACTTAAATTGGCAAGCTTTCATGAACAAACTCTACCATCCGGTCAATTGAACCATCGCCGGCCGTTAAGAAATCCCACCCAGATTCCTACCCTGACTATTCTGCCAACATTCAGCGTATGATCAACAAGTCACTTCCTTCTACTGAACGGTGTCTACTGCAGGAGGTGCTCGCAGGCTACGCTTCCGTGTTTGACTTTGCCCAGGACGAATCATCTTCTGGTACGCCGCCACCATCTCGTACACAACATCGAATCTATACAGGGCAAGCACCGCCGATTCGTCAGAAGCCCTATCGCGTATCGCCTTCTGAGAGGAAAGTCAGTATCGCAGAGCAGGTTGAAGACATGTTGAAGAAGGGAGTGATACCAGAATCGTGTAGTCCCTGGGCGGCTCCTGTCATTCTGGTTAGAAAGAAGGACAATTCATGGAGATTCTGTGTGGACTATCGCCGCTTAAACGCCATTACGAAAAAAGACGTCTACCCTCTGCCACGTATAGATGACGCCGTCGACTGTCTGCACTCTGCCTCCTATTTTTCTTCCGTTGACTTGCGTTCGGGGTATTGGCAAATTCCCATGCACCCAGCAGGCAGAAGACAGATGCCTTCGTAACCACCTGTACCGACGTCTTTTTGAGTTTAACGTTATGCCCTTCGGTTTGTGCAATGTCCCAGCGACATTCGAGAGATTTATGGATACAGTACTCCGTGGACTAAAGTGGGAGATTTGCATGTGCTATTTAGATGACGTTATTATTTATGGAAAGACTTTTCAATAGCACAATCACCGCTTGTCGCTTGTGCTTGAATGCATACAGAAAGTTTGGCCTCGTTTTAAAACTCTAAAAATGTCTCATTTTGGTGAACGTGAAGCCCTCGTACTAGGCTTTGTTGTGGAGGGAGAAGGCATTCGACCGGACCCACAGAAGACCGCAGTGCTTCGCAACTTTGAACAACAGCGAAACGTGAAGGACCTGCGAAGTTTTCTCTGGGTCTATGCTCATATTTCCGCCGAATTATTAAGAATTTTGCACAACTCGCTGCACCATTGATGTCCCTTTCTCCATAAAGACGCGCCGTACTTGTCGGATGATAATTGTGACGCTGCATTTAAACAGCTGAAATTTTTGCTGACTTTAGGACCTATCCTGAAGCATTTTGATCCCGAAGGTTTCACAGAATTGTAATACTGATGCTAGTGGGCTTGGTGTTGGTGCTGTTCTCGTCCAAATCTGCAGCGGCCGACAGCATGTCGTACTTACGCCAGTCGGACACTGACTAGAGCAGAGAAGACCTACATCGTCACCGAGCTCGAGTGCTTAGCAGTCGTCTTCGCCATTCAGAAGTTCCGACCGTATCTACATGGCCGAGAGTTCCAATAGTGACTGACCATCACACACTATGCTGGCTTGTTGGACTCCGCGACCCGTCTGGCCGTTGGCTCGTTGGGCGTTGCGCCTCCAAGAGTACAGCTTTTTCTGTGACCTATAAGAGCGGACGATGTCACCAATGCTGACGACGATGATTTGATGACTATTTAGTTTCTGTCTCGTCCGACTTTCCCGATCTCAGCAACTTCAAAAGCGAGCAACAACGCCATCCTGCCTTGAAAGCCTTTAGCTGCGCAGGATTCCTCAGGAGAGCGTTTTAGAATTTCTAACGGCTTGCTATACAAGAAGAACTACTCAGTCGACGGTCTTCCGTTGCTTCTAGTGGTGCCAGACAGCTTGCGGCCAGTCGTTCTTCGTTCTAGCAGATGACATAACTTCCGGTCATCTTGGTTTCGCACGTACGTTACACCGTCTTCGTGAGAGGTTTTAGTGGTGGCCGAAAATCTGGAAGACCACGAAACAGTACGTTCCCAGCTGCGCTGTTTGTCAGCGCCACAAGCAAACCACGACTGCTCCGGCAGGTTATTTACAACCCATTTATCACCGACGTCTCCTTTTGAAAAAGTCGGCATCGACTTGCTCGGACCACTTCCCAAGACATCGTCCGGCCACCGATATGCTGTACTGTGCGTCGATTATTTAACTCGATATGCGGAAACAGAGGCACTTACATCTGCCTCAGCGGCCGCCGTCTCTTCTTTTCTCTTACAACGGATCATATTACGCGAGGCACGGCGAGGCATCCACGGGTAGTCATCAGTGACCGTGGACGGCAATTTATCGCCGACATTGTTGAAGAACTTTTGCGCCTTTGTGGTTCTTCTTATCGTCACTCCACTCTTTACCACCCGCAAACAAACAGTATCAGCGAGAGGACTAATCGTACTTGTACGAACATGCCTATCGATGTATGTTGATGCCTGACCACAGGTACTGGGACCGACCATTTTGCCTTTCGTAACTACGCATGCAATACCGCCAAGCTGAAGTTACTTGGCATGCACCTTTCTTCCTGCTTTATGCACGCAACCCTCAAGTTTTCTCGACACTATACTACCTTTCTCGCATCATGAAGATCTTTCCATCGCTCAGACATTGTATCGTGCCGAAGAAGCACTTCGACTTGCGCGCCTAGAACGTTGTCCTCGCAAGAACAAAGCAAAAGTCGCTAACGATGCCAAGCATATTCCTCTAGGTTTTTCTCCTGGTGACATAAGTTTGGCTGTGGACCTCCTGATCGAAAAAAAAGGACTGTAACGGAAGTTCCTAGCCAACTAATCAGGCCCATTCGTGATAATTTCTCGTTTAAATGACGTAACCTACCTTGTCGCGCAAGTTACGGCAAGTATCCGGCGTTCACGCGTTACACAAGTTGTTCATGTGGCTCGCCTCAAGCAGTATCAGCATAGGCATCTTTAGCTCGCTCGGCGAGCTTCGTCTGCCCCCGGGGAAAATGTAAGGGAAACGCGCGAGTGTGCGGACCGCAGAAGAATAGGAAGGGTAGTGGAGCCGGCGATTGAACTGTGTGGTCGGGCGAACCGGACTGGTCTTGACCAGCAGTTACCCTCATTCTGCTTTTAATCATTTCACCTCACCTGTAAATAAATCCATACCTTCGTAACAATAAACATATATATATATATATATATATATATATATATATATATGTATTGTAATGCCGAGAAACAAGAGACATAGACACAACGCCTGTTCAATAGGCCGGCTGTTCTATTCTGCCTCGTCTTTCTCTTTCTCGCACAAGCCGATCGCGCGCTAGTGCTCTGTGCCGTTCTTCCTCATTACACTCGGCCACGCTGCAAGTATGGCATCCTGTCAACATTGTCTTGTCTGTAGCCGTCCTGGACACTTCACCAGCATCTGCAGCACTAATGTCTGGTGGTCTGCATTGGCTGCACCTCAGTGGTCGGTCTTTCCAACGCTGCAGCGTGTCAGGACGTTCTTTCAAAGACAACTCAGGAGGGCGGAATTGGCTGTGCCGTAGTGGTCGCGGCACGCTCAGCTGACAATTTTCTTGCAGCAGTTTGGGGCGCTGGTCTCCAGCCCCGTTTGCGCGCTGGGCAGGCAAATACTTGCACAGCGAAGAATGCGTACAAGCTTGGACAAGCTGTGGAGCGTGGTCATGGTTGGGCGTAGCAGCGTCTGCGTTGCTGTTTCTGCAATCTTTAAGTCTGCGGTAACAAGGGCAAACGGTGGTTTCTGGTGCCTCCGTACCGCGCCCGTGCACGTGAACGCCACCGTATCTTCGTTCCACGTCGGAACTCCTGAAGGTTTCCGAAAGCATCTCGCTACTTTGGTCGAGCTGGTCGCCAGCCAACCGGTCAGTGACGGATCCCATGACGGCGAGAGCCACTTCGTCTTGGTCCGCACGGCGCTCAGGTGGTATACCAGGTGTCAGAATAGAGCACTTGCCGTCGTCACCAGACTCGCACGTGGGGCTGCCGGAATGGTCGATACTGGCTCCGTCGACCTGGAGTGGAAGGCTTCCGGAATGGCCGATGCCGGCTACGTCTGCTCCGGTCGCATCGATGGCCTCCGTATTGGCTTCTTTGAGCGAAGCATTCGCACCCTCGGCCAGTGACGGCTGTGATGCCAGCAGATGTTTGTCCGCCTGGTCACAGAAGGTGCTTTTGTTATCAGCAGACACTTCGGGTTGTGGTCGGTCGACTTGGGAGCATTGGGATGATGCGGTACTTGGAGTCAAGCGGCTGAGGTTGACTCCAGAAGAATCTACGGTGAGGCGAACTTCGCCAGAGAGGAGGTAGTCAGCCCCTAGGATCATATCACCGGGCAGGTCCTCGAAGACGGGAACGCCGGCAAGGAACTTGCTCCCGGCTTCGGTTTGGAGGTGCAGGTCTAGCGCCCCGACAGGAAATGCGCAACCACCGAGGCCACGCAGGGGTGCCTCAGGCCATGGTTCGAGGTTCGCTGGGGCATGGCGTAGGTGCAGCGCCGTGCGTGGAGCGCCAGTTTGCACAAGAGCCGTAAGCTCGCCGATTCCGAGAACGTGGACCTGCACGGTTAGAAGTGGCCGCGTTTGGTGGTGTGTGGCTTGATATCGTGGAGCTGGTGGTGTAACGTCGATCCGGCCGAAAACAGCAATGAGCCTGCCACTCCATTCGGTCTAGGAACGTTGCTTGACACCTTCGTACTTGTGCCATGCCTCGGCACCACCGCGAAGGCGGTCTATAGCCACCAACCATTTTTGGTTGTCGTGCCAGGCATAGCGAGAGCCGAAAGAATTGATAGCCTCAATCTACAGGGCAGCGTCGTCCTGGAAGCCTCGGAACTCCGGCACTGCCCAAACAGCCGATGATGAAGCGGTAGATGCGAACACGGAGTTGGTCGACGCCAGGACGTCGAGCTGCTTAGACAGTTGCGTGAAGGCATGCCAGACCTCCGCGACTCTGTCGGGTGAGGCGCCCGATGAGCAGGAAATCACGTCCGCGGAGTATGCGGCGGTCGCAGTACTCACGCCGGCGAGATCCACGGCCAAGGGAGCGTGGACGGCGTCTCTTGGCGGCTCAGCTATTGGTAGACTCTTTGCTACTCGATCAACACCTTTGGAAGCGTGAGCTGCGTTCTCAGAAAAGTTCCCGGGTGCCGTGAGGTCGCGAACCGGTAGCGCGGCGTCTGTGAACTGAAGTAAAGCCGCCGAGGAGGCCTGAACGCCGTCCCCAGATGGTGCTATCAGCGCCGGCAGGTTGACAGGCACCGAGGAGGCATGGACGCCGTCCCGGAACAGCGCTTGGTGCGGCGGCAGGTAGGCCGGTTCCATGGCCGAGGAAGCGTGGACGGCTTTCCTTGTATGGCGGCTCTGGAACACCGATGACGCACGAGCACAGGCGGTGCGGGCCTTAAGGCTTCGTTTTCGACGACTGCGCCATTGTAATGCCGAGAAACAAGAGACATAGACACAACGCCTGTTCAATAGGCCGGCTGTTCTATTCTGCCTCGTCTTTCTCTTTCTCGCACAAGCCGATCGCGCGCTAGTGCTCTGTGCCGTTCTTCCTCATTACAATATATATATATATATATATATATATATATATATATATATCATCATCATCATCAGCCTGTCTACGCCCACTGCAGGGCAAAGGCCTCTCCCATGTTCCGCCAATCAACCCGGTCCTGTGCTTTCTGCTGCCGCGTAATACCTGCAAACTTCTTAATCTCATCTACCCACCTGATTTTCTGTCTCCCCCTCACGCGTTTGCCATCTCTTGGAATCCAGTCAGTTACCCTTAATGACCACCGGTTATCCTGCCGACGTGCTACGTGCCCGGCCCATATCCATTTCTTCTTCTTGATTTCAACTATGATGTCATTAACCCCCGTTTGCTCCCTGACCCACTCTGCTCTCTTCCTGTCTCTTAAGGTTACACCTATCATTTTCCTTTCCATCGCTCGCTGCGTCGTCCTCAATTTAACTTGAACCCTCTTTGTAAGTCTCCAGGTTTCTGCTCCGTAGGTAAGTACCGGTAAGATGCAGCTGTTATATACCTTCCTCTTGAGGGATAGTGGTAGACTACCATTCATGATTTGATAATGCTTACCGAATGAGCCCCAACCCATCCTTATTCTTCTAGTTATTTCACTCTCATGGTTTGGCTCCGCGGTTACTACCTGTCCTAAGTAGACGTACTCCTTTACAACTTCCAGTGTCTCGCCACCTATCGCAAAGCGCTGTTCTCTACCAAGATTGTTCCACATTACTTTAGTTTTATGCATATTAATTTTCAGACCTACTCTTCTACTTTCCGTATCCAGTTCAGTAATCATGAGCTGCAATTCGTCTCCCGCGTTACTCATCAATGCAATGTCATCAGCGAATCGTAGGTTACTGAGATACTCTCCATTAACTCTTATCCCTAGCTCTTCCCAATCTAGGGCCCTGAAAACCTCCTGTAAACACGCGGTGAATAACATTGGAGAGATCGTGTCTCCCTGCCGTACGCCCTTCTTTATTGGGATTCTGTCGCTTTCTTTATGGAGGACTATAGTGGCTGTTGATCCGCTGTAGATTTCTTCCATTATGTTTATATAGGCTTCGTCGATGCCTTGATTCCGCAGTGCCTGCATGACTGCTGATGTCTCCACCGAATCAAATGCCTTCTCGTAATCTATGAAGGCTATGTATAGGGGTTGGTTGTATTCCGCGCATTTCTCTATCACCTGATTGCTAGTATGAATATGGTCTATTGTTGAGAATCCTGTACGAAATCCTGCCTGGTCCCTTGGTTGATTGAACTCTAATGTTGTATTAATTCTGTTAGCAATTACTTTTGTAAATAGCTTGTAGACAACGGACAGTAAGCTTATGGGCCTGTAATTTTTCAGGTCCTTGACGTCCCCTTTCTTATGGATCAAGATGATGTTGGCATTCTTCCAAGATTCTGGTATCCTCCCCGTCGAGAGGCACTTCGTATACAGGGTGGCCAGTTTCTCTAACATAATCTCTCCACCGTCTTTCAACAGGTCTGATGTTACCTGATCCTCACCAGCTGCTTTGCCTCTTTGCATTCCCTTTAGGGCTTTCTTTACTTCTCCTGTCAATACTGGTGGGATGTCAGATTCCTCTGCGCTATTACTTCGTCTTACGTTATCATCCTGAATGCCTCGGCTGCTGTACAGATCCCTGTAGAACTCTTCCGCTACCTCAACTATTCTATCCATATTGTTTGTGACCTTGCCTTCTTTGTCCCTTATTGCATACATCTGATTTTTGCCTATGCACAGTTTTGTCTTCATAGCTTTGAGGCTTCTTCCGTTCTTTAGAGCATGCTCAATTCTCTCCATATTATACTTTCTTATGTCGGCTACTTTACGCCTATTGATTAACTTCGAAAGCTCCGCGAGCTCTATTTTGTCTGTTGCATTTGAGGCTTTCATAGCTTGACGTTTCTTAATGAGGTTTTTCGTCTCTTGGGATAGCTTACCAGTGTCCTGTCTAACGACTGTACCCCCGACTTCCACTGCACACTCCTTGATGATACTAGTCAGATTATCATTCATTGCGTCAACGCTAAGGTCGGTTTCCTCGGTTAAAGCCGCATACCTATTCTGAAGTGAAACTCTGAATTCCTCAACTTTCCCTCTCAGAGCTAGTTCATTAATCGGCTTCCTGCGTATCAGTTTCTGCCGTTCCTTCCTCACGTCAAGTTGAATTCTAGATCTTACCATTCTATGGTCACTGCATCGGATCTTGTTAACTACTTCCACATCCTGTACAATGCCCGGGTGGCCGCACTATTTGAAGTCTATTTCATTTTTAGTTTCGCCATTAGGACTCCTCCACGTCCACTTACAAGTAGCCCGTTTTCTGTAGAAGGTATTCAAGATGCGTAAATTATTGCGTTCTGCAAACTCTACTAGTAACTCCCCTCTGGCGTTTCTAGAGCCGATGCCATATTCCCCAACTGCATGATCTCCAGCCTGCTTCTTGCCTACCTTTGCATTAAAGTCGCCCATCAGTACAGTATACTGTGTCTTTACCTTACTCATTGCTGATTCTACGTCTTCGTAGAAGCGTTCAACCATTCGATCATCGTGGCTGGATGTACGCGCGTAGGCCTGTACCACCTTCATCTTGTACCTCTTATTAAACTTAATTACGATACATATCATCCTCTCATTAATGCTATAGTATTCCTCTATATTGCCAGCTATATATTTATGAATAAGGAACCCCACTCCTAGTTCTCTTCTGTCAGCTAAGCCACGATAGCATAGGACGTGTCCGTTCTTCAGCACTGTATAAGCCTCCTGTGGCCTCCTAACCTCACTGAGCCCTATTACATCCCATTTAACACCCTCCAATTCCTCGAATAGTACAGCTAGACTCGCCTCACTAGATAAAGTCCTAGCGTTATACGTAGCCAAATTCAGATTCCAATGGCGGCCTGTCCGTACCCAGAGATTCTTAGCACCCTCTGCTGCGTCGCAGGTCTGACCGCCGCCTTGGACAGTTGCTTCGCAGCCGCTGGGGACTGAGGGCCGAGGGTTAATTGGTGTATTCATGTGGGAGGTAGTGGCCAAGTACTACACCAGGGTGGCCAATCCTGCTCTGGGGAGGGAGTGCATTGCTGGCTGTGGTCGCCAGTGAGGCTGCACCCCAGGCCTTTTTACACAATTCCATCATCACGCGGATTTTTTTTTAATCCGGTTGGGAATTGTCCGGCATCGGGATTCGAACCACGGACCTCTTGCATGCGAAGCTGATGCTTTACCACTACGCCATCGCTGCATCGCCGCACTTGTATTTGTATTTACTTGTTCACAAATGCCTGTCGACTGACTGTTCTCAAGCTCTAAACACGTGCTTTTTGAACTTCTGGTAATTCAAACAAAATTGGGGGGTCCCCACGAGTTTGAATTATCGAGAGCCTAGTGCATGTTGTTAGTTCTGCAGTATTGCTATTGAGGATGTAAGTGGTTGGAATGCGAGCTGCATCACGAGTGAAAGACACATGTTTTGTTTCCAATCAGAACTGTTTAAGGTCAGTTTGTAGGGATCGCAGGCCAGTGTGATTGGTAATGTTACAGTAAATCACACAGTCAGCAGCGAAGTGTCGAACACTACATTTTACACAGGCAGGCACATCATTAATGCAGATTAGAAAAAGCAGATGCCCTGTAAGTAGTGCCTTAAAATCATATCGTGGTAATTTCACACAAAACTTTTTTTTTTCAATATCTTGAGCTTTTTTGTGGCGTTATAGATTGGTGGAAGGCAGTAGACATCATTCGCTAGAAACACACACACTCTTTTGTCCTATAAATTAACTGCATCTTTGTTGCATCACTGTCATGCAGGTAATCAATCGAAGAAAGCTCTTTGCTACATTTTCACGCTGTTACTGGAATAGAAACAAGGGCATACGCATGAAGTATCTTCATAGCGCTAAAGGGCTGATAGCCACATAGCTTTTCTCACTATATTTCTTATCAACTGTCCTATATGTCAAGGAGAACTGAAGAAAAAAAAATACGGGCGCGATTTGTGCACACAGTGCGCTAGGTGCTATTCAGTAGCCCGATAAGCAAAAAGTAAACGCGCAATTAGTTCAGCCACGCAACAGTAGTGCGCATTGGGCAGAACACAAGCTAAACATGTACAAATAAAAGAGCAAAAAACGTTATGAAGTGCAAAAACACATAATATCGCCGAAGACGAGTATCCTGTTCATTGGCAGGTTGCGCCCTCTCACAAATAATATTAACGTTTGGCGGGTTTCGTGCATCGATTCGGCAATGGAGAACACACATATACCAGTAGGCTGCAGTCAACGCACTTTATTCGCCGACAATCGGCTCAAACCGCTCACAGCGAAGCGCCACTGTGTTAATTTGTACACGCGCCGTTGACCGCCTATCCACACTAACGTGGCAACGGTGCTGCCACCTGTAGCCCAATCTCGGGGCGAATAGTGCCCAGTCACAGTTGCAGTTTTGGAGATCGCTGAGGGAGGCGGGACCTAGCGTGCTTTGCAAACACTGCTGGCCATGTGAACACACATAGCAGTGACACACTCACCATGCACACCACGCACAGCGTCATGTGCATGTGAGCACCGCACTGAAAACTGCACGAGAGTTTGCACGCAAGTAGCATGGGAGCAAACAAGAACTAGTGATGTAGGCAATTGATGGTTGTCTACGCTTAAGCCAAGTTGATACCGATGTTGTGAGCTGCTCTGTTTTGCGTGCATTGTGGACTAAACGGCGAAATGCGTGCCTTGGGTCTCCCGCGTGCTATACACATGGCGCAGTGCTGTGCTTTGAACGCTACCACAAGGATGGTAGCCTCATCTAGTTTATATTGAACTATGAAGGAATAGTGCATTTTGTCCACGGGAGGGCAAATGGCCTTTTCTCAAAGAACTTCAGGACAATAATGAAAGGAATGAATAAAACGAAAGCAAAGAAAGTGACAGGTAGAAAGCAACAGCGGTACACACACAAGCACACACACACACACACACACACACACACGTGCTGATATATATATATATATATATATATGTCATATATATCATATATATATATATATATATATGCACGATATGCACGATATGCACCGAACCCGGGTTCGGCAATGGCCGTTTCATTTCACTTACATCATTTGAAGAAGGCTGGTCCTCCAGCCGAAACTGTCAGGGTAAAATAAATATTTGTTTCCTATATTGTAGTACGAAGTCTCTCACAATATATATATATATATATATATATATATATATAGTTGAAGGAATGGTTGCCTTTGGTTGCCGTATAAGTATAAGTATGAGACGTGGCACTTCAAGAAAACTTCATTTATTACGTCGACGTTTCGGGCAGAGCCTGACCTTTCTCAAGTCTTGAGAAAGGTCAGGCTCTGACCGAAACGTCGACGTAATAAATGAAGATTTCTTGAAGTGCCACCTCTCATACAATATATATATATATATATATATATAGCGTTTGCCACGTCTTTGATGACGTACTGGGCTATCGCTTTATTACTGCTGCTGGGTAAAACCACTGAAGATTTCACGGTGTAACCATGTTTGCTTCAGGAGCTTCGCCCAAGCTCTTCATCATCCACCCATGGATAGGCTGCGATTTTTTGAAGCATTCACGTTGTTTCTTTTACGCAATCAAGCAAAAAAACTGAGGCGAAAGTTTTATTATTAATAATCCGGTGCAGACGATTCAACCAAATATTGAATGAGCTCTTAGTTTGCCATTTACTGCAGCGAAATAAGCATTAAATGTCCATGGGTAAAATACAGCAGAAACCAGACGATTAACATAAGAAAGACACGGGACAGAGTGTCTTCCTTCTGTTAATCGTGTGGTTTGTGCTGTATTTTACCCATGAACAATGCATCACCTACTAGCCTGCCAGCAAATGTCATTAATTGTCAATATTATTATTTAGGGAATAGTGTTCGACAGCTGGTATTCGTATTAGTGGATTCATAACTTGTATTTTCTCATTCCAAGAAAAGTGAGCACATTTTATTCTTTGAAATTATTTCTATGAAATAGCGCCACCATCCACCTACCCCATTTAAGTTACACCTGAAGCGCTCTTTTTAGGGGCGAAGCTCCTTAAAGCGGCACCCGTTCGTCCCTCGTAGTGCGTAACCAGTCGTAACGCTAGTACCAGATCTTGACCTCCAAGGTGGTGCCGGTGGGAGATTTTTCCTGTGCGTTGTTGAACAACAAAAAATTCGCAGCGTGCGCGTTAACCAAAAGCCGAATTCTTCTGTCTATCATTCCCCATTAGCGGCCATTGGCATGTTCCAGTAGGAAACGTTAGTAGAAGTAGAAGTGTAAGTGTTAGCTAAAAGCCGACTTCTTCTGTCTCTCATTCTCATTAGCAGCCATTGTTTACCTCCAAGGTAGTACCTGGTGAGATTTCTCCTGTGCGTGATTAAACAATAAAAATTTTGTTCAAAACGCCGTTGATTGATGAAATAACCAACGAAAGACGCCAGATGTTTTGTAAAAGCAAACGAAAGAATGCCAGATGTTTCTAAAGCAAAACGAAAAGACGCCAGCTGCTTAACGAAAGACGCCAGATGTTTTCTAAAGCAATGGTTTTCTAAACAATGAAAATTCACAGCGTACATGTAAAATTAAAGTGAGCTGCAAGTCGTCATAACTCATCGAACCTTTAGTATAAACGCGCCCGATCTCACGTCGGTGATGATGTACTGGGCAGAATTCACGGAAGATTCACGGTTTACCGATGAACCTCCGCAGCTTCGCCCACTCATCATCATTCACTCCGTGGATATGCTGTGATCTTTTTTCCTTCGCTCTATGCCGGGGATCGCACGTTAGGCCGCGAAGATATACATTGACGCTTTTTGGCACCTGGGGCTGTACTGCTGAGCATACATGATGATGATGACTGGTGTGCTCGGAACAGCGCTTCATTGCAAAATAATTCATTTATGTGATTTTAATGCGCAATTCCTATGATATATGAATTGGTGGTCAGAATCATGTGTTAATAGCACTATCTGAAAGCGCCTTCCTATACCGATGCTGCGAAATATTCGTAAAGAGCTGAAAATATTTATACCGCTATTCGATCTGATTTGCTTCTGCCGCCACTCGATTTGTGTTTCATTTCTCCTCTTAGTTATTAGTCAGATGAGTCTTCAAGGCACGAATTTTGCCACAACGCCTCTGCGCTTTGAACAGCATATAAAATCAATGTCTCAAAATTCGCGTTCTGAACTCTTCACCAGTTGATATATCGGCACAAATTGGCTTCGTGCTCCTATCCCAGGCGAAAGCATTAGATGCCTCATCAAACGAGAAGCTGACCGTCAGCATCCCGTGTCCGCGGCGTCGGGGACGAGTGATGCAAAAATTCGTCATCACGTGATGACGTCATTAATGGCATCGGGATGACGTCACAGGTCACCAAAATTTGGGACATCATTATTACGTATTATGGCGTCACTGTGACGTCACGTGGCATAACTTCACGTGACGACGTCTTCACATGACAGCGTACCCAGGTCAAATGTGGTCCAATCATGGAGACAGTGCAAATTCGGGTGAGGTGCCTTCGATCCTGGAGGCAGTGCAAAACCACGTTAGGTGCAGAAAACTTTCTAAAGTTGGCGGGGAAGGATCAATACATCTACAAATACATCGACTGAGAAGAAAGAGATGGCTTTGATCTTCGAGTCGTCTTTGGTGAACGCACAATTCGACCCTGTGGGTTTTTGTCCAACTGCACCCACCCGAAATGGCGGATTGTGAATGTTTAATGAACTCGGGTACTCGGACGTTGCTAGCAGTGAGAGAAGCTTAGGAACCTAAAAACTACACAGCAATACACGATCTGGTTCCCAGGAGATGACGGAAGAAAAAGTATTCTTCATAACTGCGTGCCTCTCCACTTGTGCCACAACGCCTGCGGACAACCTTTTTGGCCGCGACTGCAACAAGGCCGTCATGAATTTCGCGCCTTTTGCCAAGGCCTTCAGTTGTCCTGTGGTTTCCACGATGAACGGTGCTCCCAAGTGTTCGTTTTACGCCTCATTTCGTGGCATTTTTATTCACGACCTCCATTTGGTCGTAGAGGTTAAGTCTACTTAGCTCGTAATATTGCACGCCGTAGCGCTGTTGGCCAAAGGGTGTTTCGCACTGTGAAGCTTTTGAAGACTGCGGCGCTCCTTGGTATTATTTTTGTTTTACCAAGCTATGTACTGTCTCGCATGCCTAAGTTGTTGCATGAACGTTCTTCCATGTGGTAGCTTGGCGTTTTGCAACTTAGAAACAAAATTTTGTACAGTCCTTGCCGTAAATAGAAAATGAATACCTAACATTTACGGGTGTTTTCATGAACTCAGCCAGTCAAGTGAGGCCTTATAACGTCATAGCCTTAAAGAGCGCGTGTCGCAGAAATTCTGGCGTCAGCGTCGTTGGTTGTGAGTGAAAAATTGGCGTTTATCATAAGAGAAAAATGCGATGGATCCAAACAACAAAGATCATGGGCCCAAGTCGGAATCGAACCCAGATCTACTGTGTGGCATTCAGGTGTTCTACCAGAGTCATGCCAGTGCTTGAACCCGTTCTGCGAAAAAAAAATCCCATACAAGCGTCATCAAGTGCGACGAATGGCGTTCACAGCTGTGATACTGCGCGGCAGAAGCGTGCAATCGCGCCCTGTGAATTGTGCAACGAATAGGTGATTTAAAGGCCCAATCATTGCAAAGCGCTAAGGCATAACTAAACAGCAGCAGCAAAAACGTGACCAAAGTGTGCAGCTACGTAGGAGTGCGTATTTCCTTACGGACGCGTAGTGGCCACTTCGATACTTCGGCAAATGATGCATTATGGCGCGACGGGTATTTCGCATCTGTTCTTTCAGTGGGCACGCATTCTAGATTTTAAAACGGCCAAATGTAACGTGCACAGATTTTTGTTTTCTCGCAGCACGATTCAGGTGTCCAGCGACAAGCGAAGCCTTGCTAGAAAACCAGAGGGCGACGTGAACGGGACCCCATTACACTATCACGTTATATTCCTAAAGGCGAAGCTGAATCGTCCTCCAAGTTTATGACAAGCGCGTGTATTCCTTGCGTGAATTCTTTTCCATCAAAAGATATACATATAGGTCATTGCACGCCAGCTGTCCCAGTCCTGGCGCTCGACCATCTGCGATTTGAATGAAAAAATCTAGGTCTATCTATTCAAAGCCAGAAGCTTTCCGCGAAAATATTTTTGGCGACAAAATTTTTTCAGTACCGCAAGCGGTATGAGAAGTTTTTCGGAGAGCTCAAAACTATGGCTCGTAAAATAAGTTTTCAAAAAGTCTCTTCATAAATTAGGCTAGGAAATATTTCCCTACAGAAGGATCGCAGGCTTCTCACCTAAAATAAGTTCCAGGAACGTTTACGCTTTCGTGGGGTTTTTTATGCGCCCTTAACTACGGACAATATGGCCCATATAGGGGATTTTTTCATAAGAGTGCGAAATTCAGTGAAATGTACTGTTTTGTTTTAAGTGATCGCCAGGAAATGCTGCCATCGCCCAAAAATAGTTTGAGACGCATATGGCGTGAAATGGTGTCTACAGCTGGCGACAAAGCTGCAAAATGTTCATTTTCACGCATGTTTAGTCGCAAATTTAAAATTGACGTGGTCCTAGTAAAATTATGTTAAATAGCGCATTCATTACCAACATTAATTCTCTACTGCCTGAAAACGTTTTATCGAATTAATTTTTGTTTTAAGGAAGACAAATTTTTTGAAGTTGTGTGTTGCCGGCGCCCTTTCTTGCTCATGCTTTGTCTTCGCAGGAACGCGTCTAGCGGTAGGTACAACCTATGTGGGCTCGAGGTTCGCCACGGAACAGCTAGACAGCCTAATCATCTTTGCCTGTGCTTGTTTGAATACCTTACTAGCGAGTATTGGCCTGAGTCAACGAGAAATGCGAACCCCGCTAGAGTGAATTTAACCACATGCAGCTGTCCATTGAAGGCCGGCATAGTGTGCTTACGAAACAGCGGGAAGTGACAACGATGCGTGCAACATCCCGTTGCCTATGTGTGCCTTTTGCAATTGGTGGCCGCTTTTAAACCGCCAACTAGTTATGCAGTTCACATGGTGTCACGCCCGACGGCAATACACGCGTGTACCCCATTTCACTGCGATATTACATCTCGTACTGTGACAGCTCTACACAGGACGCATATGTTTGTGAAGCATTAAAGTTAATTTCAGCGTAGCTCCAAGCACTGGACTGTCTCTGTGGTTGAACACCTGCTTACCACGCAGACGGCCTGAGTTCGATTCTCACTAGAAGCTGTAAGATTTTTTATTTATTTTATTTGCATCTTTCTCGATTTTTGGGTCCCCGACAAGATGATGATTTTTCGCTCACAACCGACAAAGGCGACACCGACACCGGAATTTCTGCGGAAGGAGCTCTTTAACGCTATCGCGTTAAAACATGCGCTCACTGGTCACCTCAGTAGCAGGGATGGTAAGGTATCGCAAAGCAATTTCGGCGATACCGGGATAAAGTGCAGCTCCACGCTCTTTCCAGTATATCAACGGATCATCCTTTCTTGGGATCAGGGGTCATTGAAGTATTTTTGAACCTCGTGACTACAAGGTCTGAGCTCAGTGTGCTGGTTGTTTTCTGGTGCTAGCACCTCGACAGCCTCCCACACCGTTCCCTGGCTTTCTTTGCCAGAGCCACGACATGCGGGATTGACAAACGCACCTTTGAAAGGATCATGCGCTCGCTCTTGAACCAGGATATCGGTGAAGTTTTAACGAAATGCCCATTAAAACGACATTATCGTTAGTTTTAGCCACCCCACTCTAACCAAGTGGCACCTTGGCTTTTGCCGCATTTTAAATATTCGTCTTGTCGAATTATTCAACACTTCGAATACAAGCTATTCGAAAGTTAAATCGAATATTCAATGAGGTATTAATCGATGCGAATTCGAAACTGAAACACTCGTCCACCCCTACGATTCAGTTGATGCGCTAAGCAGGATGTCAATGTTCTGTTCGTGCCTGCAACGACCACATCTCCCTGGGGGTTAAATGCAAGAAAAGCCGTGAATTTAGGCATTAGTGCAGGTAAGTAACCTCATCTGTTCGAGATCGCTCAAGTTTCCTGGTGTGACGTGTCTATACTAACCCCATTGCGCTTTTTGCACTTGTCACCCCGGCCTAATATATGATACTCCTCGTCTGGGAGTGGTATATCAAGGTGATTGATGTACTAGCGGAGAAGAGGAGCACGCTTGTTCATCTCCTTCTCCTTGGAGGTTGGAGGAGAACGAGCAAAGCGTGTATTAACAGCGGCCAAGAAATGACATTCCAGCCGTGACGACGACAAGTCATCTTGTGTAAACGTTGGCTCTAACGACTTATTCAGATTGGCGACAAACATTGAAATGTCAGACATAAAATCAGAGCGTATAAAGTATGGCGAAAAACATGTGTTGGGCGAAATACAGGATGTTGGTTAACGTTAGCTAGATGTTCAGAGAACAATTTGCTCATTCGGTGCAAAGAGATTTCATAATGGACCGCATTTCTGCATGTTATTAAAACACCTGGAGCTAACATGAAAATTATGCGAAGCCAACTTCAACCAAACAGGCAATTGTTTACGCCGCCGTGTCGTCTTTGCCAACTGCGAAGCAGATCAGCGCCTGGCGTTAAGAGAATTCTCATACGCCAGATATTCGCGGCCAATTAGCGTATATTAAAATACTGGCATACCTTAATGTGCACGCTATCATATAGAACCCTCATCTTAGCCTATTCTATCTATTTTATATATATTTCGTTGTTGGTGTGGCCTGGTGTATTCCTTATGAGAACTTTGTGTTGCGCCATGTAGAAGGAAGTGCGTGGTTGAGATCCAGCTCGTCAGGTGCAGGAACGAGCCCCAGCCGATGAATTTCTGAGATGTAAATGTTGTTAATACTGATTCCTACTATTTGGCTCCAATTTAAATTTGCACATACCTTGATGTGCACTCTAAGATATACAACACTTAGTGTCATCGAGTTTCCTAAAATTCACTAGAGGGGAATCTGGCGCTGCGATCGTTCAGCCACCATGGGAATGATGGGTAGTATGCGGATTTGCCTAGTCCGTGCTTGTGGGCTTCGAATGCACTTGTGGCTTTGTTTATTGTTGTGTTTTGGTTTTCTTTCCGATAAAAAATGGATCGTTGTGAACTTCGTGACCAGATTTGAATTGGTGAGCCCAAAAGGGTCAAAATAGTGAAGTGGTACTGCTGACATGGTGCAAGTCATCCCAGGAGCATCATCATCATCATCATTTAAATGTAGGGGAGGCTAGTCGATACGATTCTGCAAGCTTTATGTTCTAAAGCAGCACATTTTTCAGCTAGTACCACTACCTTACTAATAAGTAGGAGCAATGTGGGGAAGAACGACATTATTTGCATTGCTCAAAGATATTGTATTTCTAAAATGTTGATGTTGTACAGCACTTATGCACCAAAGCATGCTTAATTGTTCACCCACAAAGGCATGAAATGGCAACTGAAACATTCATACAAAATAAATAGTGTAGCCTTTTAGCATTGCCATTTTTTGGGCGTGTTGGTAAACGGAACTCGAAAACATATTGAGCGCTAAAAAACAGGGACGTAAGGGAGACGCATTGTGTTGTCGTCTCCCTTACGTCCCTGTTTGTGAGCGCTCAATGTGTTTTTGAGTGTAGCCTTCGTTTACGTCACCATAACTTACACTGTACACAGGCATCTCAACCCTAAGAAATGCCCGGCCTACAATGAGGCAGCTGCTGTACCCACTACAGGTGGATGTCAATTCGTGGAAGACTTAGGGTTTACTACATTTTCAAATGCAAATGACCTGCTACCAAGCTCTGCGCAGGCCACTGCGAAACCCCCTCCGATATTTTTTAACACGAAGAGAAATCTGGGTTAGTTGGTTATAGTTCATTTTCGGTCAGCTTACGCCGCAAGAAGGACGAGGGCGCAGACCAAGGATGTGACGACACCAGCGCTCGTGTCGTCACGTGCTTGGCCTGCGTCCTCGTCTTTCTTGCGCTGTAAGGTGATCGAAAATTTTTAACACTTCAAATAAACGCACGCATCGAGCTGAGAATTTCCTCACAATGAACAATGCCAAACACGACAGCACTATGAGGAGCGGGCACACTGCGAACTCCAAGAAACAATCCCTTTTACTCTCCGGGCCTTTCTGTACCTCAGCATTGGCCACGATGTCACCATTCATACCTGGTCATGTTATCCACAAAAAGAACCTGTTTGCCTGCTCGAAGGTACGTGCGCTTGCGGCTCTTCCTCCTCACACGGTGAGGGGAAGTACTTGGTGAGGAGGAAAGGCGAGCCGCCAAACGGAGCGTATCGATGGAAGGAGCGAAACAAGCGAGGGCCTCTTTTGAGTCATCAAACTCCTGTAACTCCGCTATTATGACACCCTTTCGAGAAATTCTTGAGGCGGCGTGCTTGTTGAAAGCTTGTGCACAACTACAATATTGCCACGCCCACTTCTTATTTTATTTTGATGTTTTTGGGTTTGACCAGCAAAGACAGTTATCAACGCTCGAGGCTGTCTGCGAAGCAGTGTTCGAGAAGCTTCTCGATTGTAGTAGATCGTTTTGTTAAGATTTCGCACCGCACGCGAATGATCCAGCATTATCGAGCGATAACGCCGCCACCAGTGATATCGCTGGAAAGTTCGATAGCGCCTCTACAAAAGCCGACGCACTTGACCGCTTGTCAGTTGATCGACGGACGACGCACTGTCCGCCGCTATCATTGTACAGCGTGTATTGCTGTAGTTCTAGTTCTCATTTTCCGGCCACAAGTTCGGCCAAATAAACAGTTTCATCCTGCAAACGCCGACTGCTGTCTTCGTCGACGTCACGACCACGTGACAATATCACAACTGAATTTCGACCTCTGGGTGGTTTAGTTGTTAAAACACCCTCCTTGAAACTGTGCAATGAATCAGAATTCTAAAATCAAGCAAATGATATCAGTACTCAAACACAGCGATTGACCACAACAATTCACACCTTTGCCTAAATTTTTTCCAGTTCCGAGGCCCTTTCCTAGAGTACACCATCACTGGCACCTTAAATCATATGTGACACTTAAATGCTAATATTGTAGGCTTCTCTTAAAAAGCTATGACATCTACTTTTGCAGTCAAAGTTAAAATGTTTTTTAGAGCTTGTCAATTTCCATTGGCAGTTGCAAATAAATTAAGGGTACAAGTTTGAAATCCGCTCTATACAGTCACCTAAGTGCAAGCCTTCGTCCTAAGAACAGCCATTTTATTTTACCCAGTTCAGCACTAGCTCAGAAGATTTTATACACTTCATATCCACATCGCAGTGTGGTTAGGAGTTATAGACCTGTCTACAAAAAACTCCAGAGTCATGCATTACACCAAAATGACAGTTTGTATTCATACATCTGTGAATATATTGGTGCATTTTCGTGAAAAACGTACAAAAAAAGCCGGCAGATCCCACGCATTGTGGGAATCGACGTAATGCGAAGCAGGCAGCAAAGAGCTGCATACATCGTCTTGTATGTCATTGAGGGAAATGCGTGTCATGGTTTTCATGTTAACTCCTATTATTTATGTTCGTCACACAGTAAATTCGCGCAATACCAACTTCGGGGTAGATCAAGCTAGCGAAACGGCCGCCAGAGCACCATGAGCGTGGCACGTAAGTCATGCTGTACATGACATGTGTGTCATGACTTTCATGTCAACTCGTGTTATTTATGTTCGTCACACAGTCACGTCGCAAGATACCAATTTTGGTGTATATCAAGCTAGCGAAACGGCCGCCAGCGCCCCATGAGCGTGGCACGTAAGTCATGCTGTACATGACATGCGTGTCATGATTGTCATGTTAACTCGTGTTTTTATGTTTTGTCACACAGTCACGTCGCGCAACACCAATTCCGGGGTAGATCAAGCTAGCGAAACGGCCGCCGGCGAACCATGAGCGTGGCACGTAAGTCATGCAGTACATGACATGCGTGTCATGACTTTCATGTTAAGCCGTCTTTTTATGTTCATCAAACAGTCACGTCGCGCAATATCAATTTCGGGGTAGATCAAGCTAGCGAAACGGCCGCCAGCGCCCCATGAGCGTGGCACGTAAGTCATGCTGTACATGACATGCATGTCATGATTTTCATGTTAACTCGTGTTATTTATGTTCGTTACACAGTCACGTCGCAAGATACCAATTTTGGTGTATATAAAGCTAGCGAAACGGCCGCCAGCGCGCCATGAGCGTGGCACGTAAGTCATGCTGTACATGACATGCGAGTCATGACTTTCATGATAAGTAGTGTTTTTATGTTGGTCACACAGTCACGTTGAAAGATACCAAGTTTGGTGTATATAAAGCTAACGAAACGGCCGCCAGCGCCCCATGAGCGTGGCACGTAAGTCATGCTGTACATGACATGCTGTCATGATTGTCATGTTAACTCGTGTTTTTATGTTTGTCACACAGTCGCGTCGCGCAATACCAATTCCGGGGTAGATCAAGCTAGCGAAACGGCGGCCAGCGTCCCATGAGCGTGGCATGTAAGTCATGCTGTACATGACATGGTTGTCATGATTTTCATGTTAACTCGTGTTATTTATGTCCGTTACACAGTCACGTCACAAGATACCAATTTTGGTGTATATAAAGCTAGCGAAACGGCCGCCAGCGCACCATGAGCGTGGCACGTAAGTCATGCTGTACATGACATGCGTGTCATGATTTTCATGTTAACTCGTGTTATTTATGTTCGTTACACAGACACGTCGCAAGATACCAATTTTGGTGTATATAACTCTAGCGAGACGGCCGCCAGCGCACCATGAGCGTGGCACGTAAGTCATGCTGTACATGACATGCTTGTCATGATTTTCATGTTAACTCGTGTTATTTAATGTTCGTCACAGAGTCACGTCGCAAGAAACCAATTTTGGTGTATATAAAGGTAGCGAAACGGCCGCCAGCGCACCATGAGCGTGGCACGTAAGTCATGCTGTACATGACATGCGAGTCATGACTTTCATGATAAGTAGTGTTTTTATGTTGGTCACACAGTCACGTTGAAAGATACCAAGTTTGGTGTATATAAAGCTAACGAAACGGCCGCCAGCGCCCCATGAGCGTGGCACGTAAGTCATGCTGTACATGACATGCTGTCATGATTGTCATGTTAACTCGTGTTTTTATGTTTGTCACACAGTCGCGTCGCGCAATACCAATTCCGGGGTAGATCAAGCTAGCGAAACGGCGGCCAGCGTCCCATGAGCGTGGCACGTAATTCATGCTGTACATGACATGCTTGTCATGATTTTCATGTTAACTCGTGTTATTTATGTCCGTTACACAGTCACGTCACAAGATACCAATTTTGGTGTATATAAAGCTAGCGAAACGGCCGCCAGCGCACCATGAGCGTGGCACGTAAGTCATGCTGTACATGACATGCTTGTCATGATTTTCATGTTAACTCGTGTTATTTAATGTTCGTCACAGAGTCACGTCGCAAGAAACCAATTTTGACGTATATCAAGCTAGTGAAACGGCCGCCTGCGCACCATGAGCGTGGCATGTAAATCATGCTGTACATGACATGCGTGTCATGATTTTCATGTTATGACTTGTCATTTATGTTCGCCATACCGTCATGTTACGCCATACCAATTTTGGTGTACATTCGATTAACCAAGCGACCAGGAGAGCACAAAGTCGTAGGCGGCTAGATAGATAGATAGATAGATAGATAGATAGATAGATAGATAGATAGATAGATAGATAGATAGATAGATAGATAGATAGATAGATAGATAGATAGATAGATAGATAGATAGATAGATAGATAGATAGATAGATAGATAGATAGATACGCTCAAAGTCGCAGAAGTTCGCTAAGAAATGCTTCGCATTTAAAATTTTCGTACCGCCAGACTTGGCTTTATTATAATTACTTTTTTTCTGTATCAGTATTTACCGCAGAGATTCGATGCATGGAAAAAATTAGTTTCATTCTTTGAACAAAGCTATTATGCATGCACGAATCTCGCATCTGTCACTGCAAACCAACCACAATGTCACACAAGCTACTCGTGGCGTTGGCTCTGTGTAGCTTGCTACAACTTGATCGCGGTAAGAAGGTGACAACTAAAAAATCTTAATTCAATTAAAAGGAACAGAAGTGCCAACTAGAAATAGTTGCGCTTGAGAATTTTCTTTTTGCTGAGTGCTGCTACACGACGCTCGTCAATTCTTTTTTTTTAATATGTAACCACTTTTAAAAAGTGGCTTCAAGGAATGTGCGGTCACAATGCATCGCAACAGCGTTAAAGGTGACACACAAAGAAGGGAATGTTGAAGTCATCCTCTAGTGTGAAGCCGGAGCGACGTGTGACCCTCGGCAATGCGGAACTCTATGCATTGATGGGAATTATGACACCTAAGTCAAAGTCCTGTCATGCCTGGTGCCCAGAATCCACAACGCCACTTGGCCTGCATAACAGAAAGTAAAAAAAACACAACCAAATTTGTAAACTGAGTACGCCATTTATCCAGATGAATTGACAAGTATATGCAGCTGCAATCACATCACATCTACAAATGGACTACAAGCACTGTACAGAACTAATGCAGACTTTGCTCATGTGATAATCAATATAAAGCTTTTGTTATACACTTAAAGATTAGTGTCTTTCTCTAGACTGCAGATAATTTGGTACAGAGGGGGAGAACTACGATTACAGTAAGTATGGAGGAGGATATCATCCCCGGTATGTGCAGCTGGCCGCACTGCAGTAGTTGAGATACAGGGGTTTTGAATTACCAAGTCTCAAGGCTCTCAAACATAGTGGAGAGTGATATAATCAGTGCAGATGTGCCAGTACTTCTGTTTAAGAGATGAGTTTAGTTGCTGATATATACTGGCAGCTCAAACTTACTTATGCATCTCTAAGGGGATTTGAAGAGGAAATTTAATTACTTCATTTTATTCTGTTCCATTTTTATGGTGCCAGCAGTCCCAATAAGTATTTTCAAACAGTTCTTGGAGTTTCAGCACAGCCATTGGAGATTCTTACGTGTGCAGTATTGCAGTATATGCAAGGGCACCTACAGAATGCTAGGTTATCAAATACTGGTAAAAACATTTCGTGACATTAGTCTACGCACAATTAAATGCGCATTTTTCATGTTCGAGAATGTTCTTGCCAAAAAATGCTTTTGTTTGCCAAAAAGTTACACCAGCTCTGAGTAGTGTACACTGTTCAGTGCAATAATACCTCTGAGTTTATCGTGTTGAGTCCTGCATCCCCATGTGGCACCACTACTCTGGCACGGATTTCGTGCACTTGACGAGGGCGAGGAGGTTTGGCAGTGTCAAACCTTTCACCAATCATCAACGCACTACACTGGCCTCATTATTCTTCCAAAGAGTTTTTCGGATTGGACATTTTGGCAGCAGGGGGGCGTGGAGATATTAGGTATAAGAATTTCAACTTTTGAAATTTTCTCCTTTCGATGCACACCCACATTTCATTTCTGGCCTCTATGATGCACAGAGGAAACTGAAGCAAGGGCGCTTGTGTTCTAACGCTGGAATTGGCAATCACTGCAACCACGAAGCCACCTATTCACTCGTTTTTATATAACAGGTGGTTGCACACACATTGCACACACAAGGTTGCTCTGTATTGGTTCCTCAGGCAAGCATGTCAAAGGGGTAAATCGAAGCGGTGGGCGGTCTATCGAAACATATTGCTTTTTAGCATAAAAAACAGAAGACAGAACACAGCGCTACAACTGACATGGTTTATCGAGAGCAGTGGGCGGTGAAGCGGGGCGGCGGGCAGCATGTCCACCGCCGCCCATCGTGGGGAGAACACAGATTGGCCTGCCACATTGGTAATGTGATTCGGCTAGCCGGCTCATTGAATAGAAGGCATAGCAAACGCCATTTCATTCATTTGCAGCGCAGTGTGCTTCATTTCTCGAGTGGAAGAGCACACGCTTGCTAATTTACAAACACTCGGATGTCTGCGGACAAACTAACGGTTTCTAATAACCAGACACTCACTAAGCCTGGCCGCTGGTTTAGCCTTCTTGTGAGACTCCTGCACCTTCTGGAAGTGCTCAGGAGCTCTTGGTAGTTGGTCTCAGACTTGCATCTCTCTGTGCTGTTGTGCTCTGCAGTTCTACACACAGACAATACATTAGGAAAAAAAGCAAAGCATGTCCATAAGGAGACAAACAAGATATACAGCAGAAATCGACTTACATCACTTACAATGTTTTCCCACGCACAACCTGCCTCGGCACATAACCGCACCCCCAAGTACAAACTGCGGGAAAATAAAACTAAGAAACAACTCAGTTCGGTCGCACGGGCAAATCAATGAACCCGATAACAACAAACTGAAATGCTGTACGAAGTAAGGCCAGCAGCCAACTCCTTTAGCATCCAATCTGGCGGAACTCTACAAAACGCTGGCGTAAAAAAAAACGCAGCCACACTGCAGCAAGCGAAACGACCTTTGCGTTGTCTATCCCTTCAACGCACACCGAGTGATCAGTACGCAGGACTTAATGGGATCATCATGGTGAGGGCAAAAATGCACCTGAAGTGTCTACGAAGGGCGTTCAATAAAGATTTCCCCTGACCCACTTCCTGTGGACGGAGAGCAACGAAACTTTTCAGATTTATTAGTCCTTCTCTACATAGGTGCCACCCAGGGACACACACTTCCCCCATCTTTTTATGCAACTGTAAACACCTCGCTTGTAGAAGTCGAAAGGTTGCTGCAAAATCTATGGTAAACTTCAGAAATCAGTCTCTTCATCTGGAAAATGCTTGCTCTTCAAATATGACTCAATGTTGGAACGAGGTGGAAGTCCACGGTGCGAGGTCGGGTGAAAAGGGGATTGCGGTAGAATTTCAAAGCCGCAGGAGCGTGCTTCCGTTGGGCAACATGCGAGTTGTGAACTGGGGTGTGTCTCGCAGAGGCGGACGCTTTGGTGAGCATGCCACGTCTTGTTTTTGATGGTACTCGCAATTTCCGCAGCAGTGAAGCATAGTATCCACATATCGTGGCACCTTTGCTAGGAAATCCATCGGACTACCCGTGTGGTCCCAAAGACTGTGAGCTTGACCTGCCCGCGGAGGTCTGGGTGCGGCCTTCTTGGAGGCGGTGAGTCCAAGTGCTTCAATTGCAGGGACTGGATTAGTCTCCGGATCATAGTGATGGACCAGATTCATACTGTGTAATCAGTTGTGAAAAAGTCCTGCGGTTCCATGGCACATGGTCAAAAGAGCTGGGAGCATTCGACTGTTCCTGCTTTTGGAAAGGTGTGAGCAGCCGGCGAACCCAGCGATCGGATACCTTACGCATATGAAGATGGTCCTGAATGATTTTTTCCATGGACATCACACTAATCCGACATGTTGGGCTAGGTCTCGAACGCTAACGCGGCTATTTTCCAAAATGGCGGCCTCCACTTGCTGGATGGTGTGTTCATCGACAGCGTAGTGGGGTCGCCCCTTCAATCGGAACCGCTTCACGGAAATCAGGACCGTATTTGAATGGCGATGCCAGTTATTCACTGCATCATATGATAGGGAATCCTCCCCATAAACCTCTTTTATTTCATCGAACGTCTCCCTTGGAGTGCGGCCTTTCAAGTACGGGAACTTGACGGCTGCTCCGTATTCCACTGCATCCATTATCACACCTCACACCACTTCAGCACCTCTAAAAGAAAGACCCTTAGCAGTTTAGAGTTGCAAATTGGCACGTGACCTACAGTGACTTATGTCATTACACATGCGCAGTTTCGGCATCCTGCAGTAAATGGAAGTCAGTCAGGGGAAATCTTTATTGAACGCCCCTCGTATATAAATGCTACTGCAATAAAATAAAAAAAAATTGACAAAAACTCGTATTGTCGTGAAGCCGCCTTCCTTGCATTACTGTGAAGCAAACTTGCCCACCGAAATTGTGTATAACCCTCACT
>NC_051184.2:120469803-120508538 GCF_013339695.2 Rhipicephalus sanguineus
GCGCATGTGCGGTAAGGCTGCCTTGGAGGTATAAATGCATTGACAATCGCCTTAATAAAGTCAGTTGATAGTCAGCGCTTGTGTGTGTCGTTTTTTTCTTTGTGGTGCGTCTTTACTTTTGCGCTGGAAATGTACCTCTAGGATTATGAACCAACTAGGCCCAAAAGAAGTTTTACTGAAGTTCCTTTCTAGTGCAGTGGGTCCCTCTTTCTGTGTGTCTTCTTCGTGTCTTTCATCTTCTGCTGTCGTCAATGCACTCTTCAGCCACATCGTACTTGCTACGTGCCGTGCCAGGCTGTATGGGTTCTGCCTGCGTAAGGGGCTTGTGCCGTCAGATGTGAAAGCGTTTTTCGGATCTGTGACACCGTCCTGGACCCATGTCAAAAGACTGTGCAAATTATTACGTTCGGGACTATGGCGGCAAGTGCGACTCTTCCAGGACTGGCTTTGGACGCTTTGCCGTTTAGCTGATCCTGAGTGGCTGGCTCTGAAGAAGTACCGCTCCTGTGTTCGACTAGCGGCTCAACTAACGGAAGCAAATTGGAACAGTATGGTGAGACTTTTGTGCCGCTCTGGTGAAAAATCTGATCCCGTTGTAAAGAAAAGTGTGAAGGTGCTTGGAAATGTTAGCCTACCTGATGACGTAGAACACTTGCTGGCTAAAGGCCCAAAATTTTGTATTCCTTCGTATGTTCCTGCGCATGATCTGATTGCAATAAATAGAAATATCGCTTCTAAGGCGAAGCAAGAGTCCCGCGACCAATGCCTTCTTGAAGGCGTAGTAAGTTTAGACAAGTCGGTGCCAAAAGGCCCACCCCGGCGTCCAGATGTGAGTGTTCGGCGTACGTTGTCCTTTCTGAGAGCTAACGACCTCTGCCTCATGCAGGCTGATAAAGAGGGGGGTTTTGTTGTAGTAGAAAAAAGGCATTTTTAACGAGAAAGCGCTGCAGGCGGTGTCAAAAAACATTGTTCCTGTTGAGAGGCGGGAGGTTCGAGTCAAATCAAAGTTTGTACAGTTTTGTAAGAAATTGGAATTAACGACGCTTGCGAAAAGCATAGAAAATAGCAGAGGCAAGTCGTTGACAGTGTTTTTCACGGCCAAGACCCACAAGACAGAAGTGCCTTTTAGAACCATCGTGAGCGAATCGGGGTGCTGGCAACACAATGTTAGCACGTTTTTACAGAAAAAGTTGAAGTCGCTTGTGTACAGTGATCCCTTTCGTACAAAAAATTCAGATGATGTGGTGCAGTTCTTGCGCGCGGAAACTAATGTGGGATATGGTTTCTCAGTCGACATAGAAGATTTGTTTTATTCCGTACCCCAGCATGAACTTATGTCTTCAGTGCAAGCATGTATCGAGGGCTATGGGGTTGTGCCTTTCCAGAATTTTGTCGGTGTTTCTGTGAGCAATTTTTTGAGCCTTTTAGAGTTTTATCTTAAGGTCCCTTTTATCGTTTTTAATGACGAGCCATATTTGCAGCGTAATGGCATATGTATCGGTTCCTGTCTTGCTCCTATCCTTGTAGATATTTTTTTGGCAAACGTGGGATGCTCCTTAAGCAAAGGTTTTAGCACGAAGAAGATTTTAAAGGTTTTTAGGTACGTCGACGATTTTTTGGTTTTATTATCTCTAGACTCCTCCTACCAGGACTCGGTGACTAAGATTTTAGATGATTTTAACCGACACGGACGAGGTCTTGTTTTTACATTTGAGCTCCCGCGGAATGGTGTTTTACAGTTTTTAGAACTAAGGCTTGAATTTTGTGAACACCATGTGTGTTGGTCTTATCAACCACGGGCTAATAAGGACCTTTTAAGTCTGCTCATTCTAAAATTGTAAAAAGAAGAATTGCGATGTCAGCCATGGAATTGGCTCTTAGAAAATCGTGCACTCACAAGATGCAAGATAGCTTCACTGATCAGATCAGCCGACTTTTGGCTGCAGGGTTCCCCAAGTCGCTCATGACTGCAGTGGCTGAAACGCTAATCCAGAAAAGGAAACCACCAAGAGGGCGGAAGCTGTTCGGGACAAAGTGAGGCCTGTGGTGGTCCCGTATATGCACCGGATCACCCATCAGCTCAAGAAAGTGGCAGGCAGGCATGGTGTCTCTATGGCGTTGTCTGCCCCGAACAAGCTTTCCAAGCGATGCTCCCGCTCCTGCGGTTTGAGCAGAGAAGGATGCCAAATACGACACGGTGTGACCTACGTCCCGTGTACCGTCGGCGTGGTTTATGCCATCCCGCTCTTGTGTGGTAAGACCTATGTCGGTCAAACTGGAAGATGCGTCAACGAGCGGCTCAGGGAACACGCGCAAAAGATTAACAAGAATGCAGATAAAGGAGCCCGTCTTGTGGCTCACATTAACGCTTGCTGCAATTGTGAGGCACGATTTGAAGGGACGTCGATCCTTGGCAGGAGCCACAATGAGCATGCGCGGCTGGCATTACAAGCCTATCATATCAGAAAAAGGGCTCATCTTTGCATAAGCGACACGTCTCTGTCTCTGCACTCATCTGAGTTTGATTTCATTTCATCGCGTATGTAATACACCGATTCTTTGTTTCCACCTTGTTTCAGTTTTGTTTTTATGTTGATTGCGTGGCGCATGTGCGGTAAGGCTGCCTTGGAGGTAAAAATGCATTGACAATCGCCTTAATAAAGTCAGTTGATAGTCAGCGCTTGTGTGTGTTGTTTTCTTTCTTTGTGGTGCGTCTTTACTTTTGCGCTGGAAATGTACCTCTAGGACGCATTGGTGACAGGGAGCGTCGTCGAGGGGATGGTGATCGGTGGTTGGCGTAGGGTCGTTGATCGTCAAGGGTGTACCTTAGTGGCGCCCTTGACGACGACGCAACAGGCCTGCCCACGGCGTCAAACGGAGGACATTGGCGATAGTAGCGGGCGACGTGTCCAGCGATACCACAGGCGAAGCAGATGGGCCTATTGTCTGTCGTTCTCCACGCGTCTGAGCGGCGGTAAAATGGAGTTGAAGTTCTCGCGAAGGTATGCGACGCGGCGTTCATGGTCGTCGGCAAGGGATGGGGTGGCATGGCAGGTTGAGAATATGGCGTAGGCTGCTGCGGGCGAGCAGCGACGGCGGCGTAGGTAAGCGGTGCAGTGACAATCGGTGGGAGGGCCTCCGCAGCTTGGGTTCGAATGGCGTGTTGTAGGTCCGGAGCCAAAGCCTGCGCAGGCTTGTGCGTGAGCGGCAGTAATGATAGCTGGCGCGCTACCTCCTCGCGGATGAAGTCCTTGATCGTGGACAAAAGCTGCTGGTGATCGGCAGGACGGGCAGCTATCTGCAAGCTTGAGAGCGCGTCGGGCGTCTTGAGGGCTTGACGGGCGATCGCGCGCTGTCTACGCAACTCGTCAAAGCTCTGACAGAGCGAGACGAGTGCCGCGATCGTGGTAGGGTTTCTCGCGAGCAGCATCTGAAAGGCGCCGTCCTCGATGCCCTGCAGGATGTGCCTGATTTTGTCCTCCTCAGTCATGGCGGAGTTCACGCGGTTACACAGATTCAGGACATCTTCGATGTAGCCCGTGTAGTTCTCGCCCGGTTGCTGCGCACGTTGACGCAAGCGCTGCTCGGCGTGAAGCTTGCGAACCGTAGGCCGCCCAAACACGTCTGTAACAGCAGTTTTGAAAGCTGCCCAAGTTGGAATTTCAGCCTCGTGGTTGTGATACCACAGCTGCGCGATGTCCGCGAGATAAAACGTGACGTAGCCAAGCTTCATTTGGTCGTCCCATTTGTTTCTGGCATCGACTCGTCGTACCTCAACAACCTATCTTCCACGTCCGATTCACCTGAGCCGGAGAAGATGGGTGGATCTCGCTGGGGATACACGGCGCCGCAGGTGACGTGGACAGCCGAAGGTCCAGCCTGAGGAGGGATCTCGTTGGCCATGTTGGTGTCACGGACAGGGGGGGAGGTTGCGGGAGCGAAGTTCCAGGCTCGTACGGAAAATCCACATACCTCCACCAAATGTCACGTGGTTTATTCACGTACAAACGTGAAGGAACGACGAGGAACGTCGAGGGTCCAAAATCCAAGCAAGCGCAAGCCCGGGTCACGTGGCTACCTCCAACGATGTGGCTTGCTTTCTTGGCTGCTTCGTCGTCGTCTGTATTGTTCGCTACAGAGCGAACAAATGCACACAACTGAGGCGAGGGCCACCGAAGTCAGCCCACATGGGACCCGCTCCTTAAAATGCCTGTCCAGGCAAGCGCTTCTCGCTAATGGCTCATTCACAGTGGGGTATCCGCCAGCCACAGCGACCTGAATTCGCGCCGCCGAAATTCCACATTGTTCACACTACTTAGCAACCGCACCGCCGAAATTTGGGCGCTAGTTGTCATCGGTCCTTCGCGCGAAGGAACGCTAGCATCGACGCGCTCTGTGTTGTGTTCGCGTTTCCTTATGATGAAGTGCATAAACAGGAGCAGGGTCGTCGAACTGCTGTGCCTGCTGAACAGCAACTTTCTGGCGATCTCTGACGAGCAGAATCATGCATTCGCCTAACAAAATCGAGGCAAGCAGTTGTGGTTGGTTCGTCGTGATTTACAAGACAAGAGAGTCTTGGGCGAGCCAACATAATGCTATCGGTTCTGCGAGATCACGATGGTATATTGCAAAGATGCTAATCGCGACAACACTTCGCAGTTGTCGAGAACTACAGGATGATTACGAAAGACTTCGCTGTCGCTACGGGCGTCGACGACTGCGATATCACAAGCAAGCCGCCATTTTTGGAATGTTCGACTCGCGTTCCGATTGGTTCGCGGTGAGGGAATCCGGCGGCAGCTGCCGCAAAAATCGTTCAGACGCCGATCGGCGCGGAGTGGGTTTTTCCGGCGGATCTCGCTGCCGCCGAAGCGTATTCCGCGTGCTCACGCCGCCGAATGTCTCAGTGTGAACCCGCCATAAGCGTTCTTGTGGGACGCAGACCGCGTATGGCAAGTACGCCGATGAGCGTCCCTTGCAGCGCATTCGTAGGTAGCGTGGTGTCGCGCGTCCCGCAATAGGCGGGGTGACCTTGCACATGGGGTTTTGCCGGCACGGTGATAACACACACTGAATACACAAGCAACACAAGCGTGACGCGCGCGACAACCCACAACGTGTGGGTGTGACAACTGGCGGGACAGGACTTATCCTTTGTCGTGTGTCACTGCGCCCGAACGCCTTTCCGGAAGATGTCGCCTTGTCTAAAGGACTTTGAGTGCCTGTGTGTCAGGGGTATAGGTGCATTTTATGGTGCAATCCTGTGAATCTCCTACGTAACTTTCATTAATGTATTCGTCAGGGGTAGAACAATGCTTCAATATAGCTTGCTGAATTATAGGAATACAAATGTGATGGTTATTAGACTGCTACAAAAGCGGAGCCAACACTAACCACAGACGTTAATCTGATATGACGCCTGATCGTAGGAGTACATATGTAGTGTTTATTGCTTTCTTGTAAAATTAGATAGCGAGCACCGCAACCGCAATTGACGTTGCACCGACATTGCGCCTGCATAGGCTGTTTTTCCTGACCTCTTTATAGACCTGCCATGTGTCTGTGGTCGAATACCTGATTGCCACGCAGAATGCTGGGCTTCGATTTCTGCTGGACTCCTAATTTCTAAATGCGAAGCATTTCTTAGCGAACCTCTACCACTTTGAGCGTTTCTATCTACGTATCTATCTATCTATCTATCTATCTAGCCGCCTACGTCTGAGTGCTCTCATAATCGCCTCCTTAACTTGGTGTAGACCAAAATTTGCATGGGAGGGTAAGAGGATTTGACGAATACGACTGCCGGGTCATGACATATATAACGTTAAAATCCTGTCGCGTACGTTGTCAAACCCTTTCCACTAGACACGTGTGGCCCATACCCGTTTACCACGGGCCGCGGTGTACGGGTATGCGCCACAGGTGATTGACAGTTTATGTCTACCCAGGAACGGCGAGAACAGACATTGGTAACTTAAATGCTAGAGTGTTAAGTAAAACCAACATCGGCAGCGTTGACTCAACGAATGGAAATAATGAAAATTGGGATCCCAGCAGGAATCGAACCCAAGCATTCTGCGTGGCAATCAGGTATTCTACCACTGAGCCACGCCAGGTCTATAAATTGGTTTGGAAAAACAACCTACGCAGGCGTAATATCGGTGCAACGTGAATTGTGGTTGTGGTGCTGGATATCTAATTTTACAAGAAAGCAATAAACACTACATGATACTCCTACGATGTGTACTCCTACGATACGGGCGTCATATCAGATTGACGTCTGTAGTTCCAGTGTTGGCTCCGATGTTATAGCAGTCTAATAAACATTACGTTTGTATTCCTATGATTCAGCAAGCAATATTGAAGAATTGCTCGACCCCGGAGGAATACATTAACGAAAGTTACATATGCTATCCACATCACCGCATCGTAAAGTGCACTTCGTCCACCAGAACGATGAAGTGTCCTCTTCATTTCTTAAGAGGCTGGGCGATGGCCTCATGCTGACCGAAGATGATGTCAGATTGATTGACAGCCATTTGTAGACTAGGCTACGTAGGCCACATACGCCCAGGTAGTCTACGAATGGGACAAACATCATCCACTGACGTTTGTCTACGTAGCACTATCCAGGCCTACCAGCCTCGACGGCCGATGCCTCACCAACGCGAAAGGTGGCTTCAGGTTCTGACATGTCGCCGGCTCTGTCGACAGACAATTTGTCGACGAAATGACCGAGGCATCCACGAATTCCAACAGCTCTACTATACTAAATACTTCAATACACATGGACCCCTCTTCACCACGATCACGACCGGATCCTATAACAAGTCATGACCAGCTGCTGGTGCTCACTGATCACGGTGATGATGCCCTTGTTCAAGAACTGTCAAGAACTTCTTGCACACATGCACACGGGTTCGTGAAACGCGCGTGCGTTCTCAGGACACGTATAAACACTACATATCAGCTTACCGCTTCTGGTGTTGGTAATACCCACGTTGTCATTGGCAGCGTTACCCAACCATAAACAACTGCTTATATAACACATATGCAGCTCTTCAACATATACATGTGTGCGTATAAAATATATACAAATCTTTAGCGTCATTTTGTAACGTGTCGCTCAGTAAAAAAAGTTACGCCACAGTCACCTACGCGCCGCATGCTTCGCATAACATCGACTCCCACGGTACGTGGGATCTGCCGAATATTTTATTCTTTCCATTCGTCTGGTCAACGCTGCCGATGTCGCTTTTTCTTAACGCTCTCACATTTAGATTGGCAACGTCTGTTCTCAAGTTGGATTGGATTGGAAAAATTTATTTATGTCCAGCAGGACGCGCTTAGCGCGTAGCAGGAGTCTCCCACGTAGGGACCGACAGGGAATACCTGGCGCGGCCGCCTCATGTGCCCGCTGGACAGCCCATTGCTAGTCGGCGAGAAGCGAGCTTCTGAGGGACGTCTCCCACTTGTCTGAGGTAGAGCCGGGATGAGCGTTTCTACTCTCCCAGAGCATGTGTGTGAGTGTCGCCGTGAGTCCGCACGAGAGGGAACGTGTCGCTGGGGTACGCGTCGGGCTAAAAAACGTGAAGATTTGCGAGGTTTCGATACGTGTGCGTTTCCAGTTAGCGTAGGGTTAGCGCCTGCGGCCTGTAATGTTTCGGATGCGGGGGCGGAAAAATGCGGCGTCCAAGGTAAGTGTTTTGTGATGTCGTTATACGTAATGAGCGCATACAGGTTGGCCTCTAACTCGGCAAGATGAGGTTTCCCTGTGACGGCGCGGTTGGTAAGCGCGCGCACTGCGTCGTGGGCGATCTCGTTGAGGTTGTACGGGGCGCTTGGCACCCGGCCGAGATGGGCGGGGAACAAGATGACGGTGTGATGCCTGAGAGAACTCGGATCCTCGCTGCGAAGGATGCGTAACGCCTGTTCAGAGACGACGCCACGTTCGAAGGCTTTCATGGCCGCTATGGAGTCACTGTAGATGACTTCACGTTTGCTGTCGAGCGCACTTAAGGCTATGGCTACTTGCTCAGCTACTTCAAGGTCTAAGGTGAGGATGGTGGCGGAGTTTAGCATCCGCCGTGTGGATGAACCGCGACAGCGGCGAAGACTTGGTTGTGGCGAGCGTTCCTTGGTAGATACAAACTGTCAATCCCAGTGGTACATACCGTGTATCTGCGGCCCGTGGCAAACGAGTATGTTGCCACACGTGCTCTGGAGAAAAGGGTGTGGCGTGTACGCGAGAGATGTTTCATGTTATTGCTATCGTGATCCGACCGTCACATTCGCCAACTCCTCTTACCCCTTGCCATGCCAGATTGGTCTACACTAAAGGACGCGGATCATGAAAGCACCCGAGACGTTAGGCGGCTAGATAGATAGAGTGTACGATAGATGGTAGATCGATAGATAGATAGATAGATAGATATCGATAGATAGATAGATAGATAGATAGATAGATGATAGATAGATAAGATAGATAGATAGATAGATAGATAGATAGATAATAGGATAGATAGATAGATAGATAGATAGATAGATAGAATAGATAGATAGGATAGATAGATACGCTCAAAGTGCCAAGGTTGGCTAAGAAATGCTTCGCATTTAATACAAAATAATGATGTGGTCTCTTGGAGAGGGGCTCGCTACAGAGGTTTTCGATCTCTAACCAGGCTGAACCTGAATTCTGAGCAACCAACACGTGAAGCGTTACTTGATAAGCGAGATCACGCAATTTGTAAGGTAGTTCTAGATCTACACTCTAAATGTGGTCTTGTAACTAAAACAAGAGGAATTATTTTGCTGTTCTACGAGTTCTATGAAGCATTATTTAGCAATGACTCCTGATGACTTCCTGATGACTGAAATGTCGAACTCAATGCCAGTTTTGTTTCTTTTCTAAACACTTTGAAGGACGACGAATGCGCGTTGCCATTAAAATTCAGAAATCTAAGTACACTACGATTCTCAAAAAGAGCTTTCAATGTTACAGGTCGACCTTGCAAATGTATGAAATCGTGTAAGCTATTCATTTCTTTTTGCCCTTCTTGACCATGCAACTGTTGCCTCTATTGCGCTTCAATGTTTCAGACATTGTTATAATCATTGTGCGACTCATAGGGGAAAAGTGCAAGACCTACAGGTAGCGCAACAATGCAGTGCGCCAGCGCGCCTTCAGCACCACGAGCGGCCACCTTGGTGTCTACCCGCATGCGATACGAATTCTCGTCTCTCCGTCGGCTACATCCGCGGTGCGTGGGAGTGCTTGCACGCGATGGTGACTGGCGTAATAAAGCGCGTTGGCTTTAAGAAACTAAACAGTGCAGGGTTTTCTTCAGTTTCAATGAGAGAAAAGGAACATGAAATATTCGCAATGCCCATAGACTGTCGCGCCGCCAAGCGGAATTCAGGAGCGTCCTCTCGAGGAGGGTTAGTAGACGATAAAATGGCAGCACTACGCAGTCGCTCCCTTGTTCGGCTGTGCTAACCTCAGTGTTAACGCGTTGTCAAGGAAGGAACACTACGACTTTGCATGTTCCCTGCATCAGTGAACAAACCGGGTCCTCCGTGACACGAGAAATCTGATTCGTTCTTGCGAGACGCAAAGTTTTCGTGAAAATACGTGGCAACTCGCGCTTTCAATGCTAGCGCACAGCGTACGCATACTATATCAGCTTCGCGAGGCTTTCTGTAGCCACGTAGGTTTGTTAAATGTTATTGTCTGACATATTCACTTGAAGCTCACCCTGTTTTACTTGCATATAGCATTGGTCAGTGTTTCTTGTAGTGCATGAATCCCATAACACTGTACGCGGGAGGTCGCGCGGGCTCGCGACGTGCTCTTGTAAAACTGAGCGATCTCAAGTTGTCGATACATTAAAATAGGCCCTCTATCCTTTTGTCAGCAGAGCGCTGTTACTAATCGTGCGAGCGGCGTTTCAGTCATTCGAGGACGCGTCTGCTCCATGCCTTTCGTGGAGCGAACGCTTTCCACACCGTCCTTCGCTGGTGTGTTGGTTTCATAGCCAGCGCTGCGCCGCTTGTTTTTGTACGTTTGTTGATAGGTGGCAGCACACTGCAAACGATTTGCTCGTTGACCGATCTGAGATCAAAATCGCCCGGACCGCCCAGACGTCTCTATAATTGTAAACGTGGTGACGCGGAGTGGTCGAAGTCGTTCGGCGGAGGAAATTCTTCAGGTTGCTTTCATCAGTGATGTTGAAAGAACCATCGTGACGACGAGGATTTTTCACTGGACGTAGAAGACTGTGAAAGCACCGAGAGTGACAGCGACGATGAACGATCAGCTGCTAACTCCCGACGCGCGAGTTGCACTTCACGTCCCCTCGTGCGTTAATGTTCTTTCACGCTCGTAAGTCACTTTGATTGTATTTAATGTGTAATATCCTTGAGCGAGATCAGAATAAAAGCAAAGTTCCTCTTGTGCATTGCATGTATCACAATTATTGTGGGTATTATGGAGCGCCGCATCGCCAACACGCTCGAGCTCGACCAGCGAAGCGAAATTGTTAGAGCGATGGAACGTGCAGTCACGGCTACAATCCACGCCTCTCGGCTAACTTCTTCGACGTTGAGAAAAGGATACGTGTGCATTCTTTTCGACATTCATGTTTCTATCGTGCTGATCGAGCCTGCAACAAGCGTAGTGAATTGCACACAGCTAGAGTCTCAGCATGGCTGTGACACAAGCGCTACTGAATGGGATGTTAAATGCACGCGTTCCGTTGAAGACGCAATTCCGCGTTCCCGACTGCGCAAGTAATGACGACGGCGTATTATGTTTGCAAACAATCACCACGTTAAATGTGCGGTCCCGTGCACCAGCGATGACGTTACTCGCTGGCGGCCTACTACTGCGGCAAATCCGTCAGGCAGGCTCGGTACGTACTACCTCGGAGTGCAGTTCAGCTCATAAGTCAATTTTAGTTCATGCAGTTTTATGTAGCACGCACTGGATTTCGCAAAGCATCGTTATGCACGATAACGGAGCTGAAACCTAACCTTTCACACCGCAGCAAATAATTAGGTGGCGAGTACTTTGCACTTTCCATGGTTTCCGAAAGTATTTTAGTCTCATATCCAATTCAGCGCGGCTCATGACTTCATCCGGTGAAAGTGGCACGGGCCGTACGTCCGCACCTACTATCTGTTCCTATGCTAACAAATGGGTTGACCCGGGTTGACCCTCCTCCTGGCGCCATCTTGAAAAGCACGGCGCGCCACCTATAGTTCGTGGGCATTGCGAATAAGGAAGCAGTCATATTTTCGACGTGACAGAATAAAGCACGGACGGGCGAAGAAGTGTTCTGAAGCGGCGACACGTGCGACAGGCCGGCGTAAACCTGGAATCATACGCCGTCACCATCGCGGTTTGTGTGCGTAATTTCTCATCATTTTATGTTCTTAGTACTGAGTAAACGATGATATTTACGTCATACTTGTACTGTAGCGTGATGGTATCTTGAGGCCAACCCAGTGCGATGGGCACTAGTGATACGTATGTTCACTCCCAAATGGCAGTTAATGATGCAGTAACAGTTGCGCGAAACTTTCTATGCTGCAGTTCCGTTTGTGGACGTGGCTCGCGCTGCATTAGTGCTTGGGTAATCTTGTTACATGCCATGTTTGCTAGCGATATCTTATACGTCACGTAGCATAAAAACAGCGTGTCGCGGCATCGCTTCCACACGCATTGCTGTCAAGGGGCGAGTGCAGCATAGGATAAATGAATGTTAACATTCGCGCGGTCTCCTATGCATTGTGCCATGCATCTGGCGCTTCTTCTTTACTCTTCCCGTCTACGAACAGCGCTGTCTGCTGATACGCAGTGCGTACGTGACATCTTTTTTCCTTTGGTGGGGTGTCGATAAGAAAACAAAATCATTTCCACAAGATGCACGCGTCTGATGCACGACTTTGTACGCGTTCTATAAACGAATGAGCATTTCTGTCATACGCAAACGCGCGAGACTCAAAGAATACGGAAAAGAAGGCTTCTGGAAAACATATCGCTCCCTATCATATGTCCGCACATGAAGCTGTTTTTTTTTTGGAAATATTTCTGATATAAAAGCCTTGGAAGGTCATTAAATGCGATAATTTAACTCCGGCATTGGCATCCCTCGACCACGGCGTAAACAGGAGTCATGTAAAATATCATCGTCATGTACGTGATGACGCCACTGTGACGTCACGTGATGACATCATCATACGACTGCTTCCCATGGTCAAAGGTAAGCCGGTCACGGAGGGAGTAAAAACCCAGAGAATTCGTTCCAAGCAGAAAGTTTGCAATGTGCCCTATCCTGGATGCAACGTAAAACCACATAACGTGTAGAAAGACTTTTCCACCTTGGCCTCGAAGCAAGCAGCTCTGTATTGTTTGTACCCTTTCTATGCTGGCAGAATTCGCGTCTAAGAGAATGGCTCTGCCACCCAGACCAGCTCCATCGACACGGCCATTATTCCATCCCGACATATCAACCTCACTTACAATGTTCGTCACGTGAGCACGTCGACTGGTTCGGAGTTGCCGTCGAATATAACAACAACAGCAACCGGCTAATCGATGTGCAGTATTCTGCGATTCAAAGGCACCTCTAAAACGTCTTTCGTCAGCAATTCGTCACGGGTCCTATGAACAACTTTTGCCGGAGAAAAGAGAAAGGCTACACTGTGCGGCTAAAAAAAAGGACACGACGTCTTGTTTCAGTGGCTACCGAGTCATTGTGGCATCTCCGGCAACGACCTCACCGATGAACCTGCCCGAAACGCACACGCAGAAACAAGCCTTGTTATATATTTATATCGAGGATTGATGTGGCTCGGGCTTAAGGTAGCGCATAGCATGGCAGTTCAGAAGTGGCAAACATTGGAGTTCACATAACAGTCGATTTAATTCTCTAGAGCAATCTCTACGATTGCAGCTCCTAACTGGTTATTACATGGAAGAACATATAGTGTTGTGCCGTGTGTGTCTTGGTTTAGCATTCGCCAACACCTACTCATTTTAGATCGAGATGGCTGACAGAGCCGAATGCAACGACTGCACTGTTGACGAAATATTCAGCACCTGTTGTGTTACGGCCCGTCTTACGCAAACGCGAGGAGGTTTCATTTCACCTCCGTACTGCTCTACATCACCTGGATGTAAACGTTTTTCCCGTCGACAAGATATTAGGGCCATGTAACAGCTCAGCACCTTTGCGTTTAGTGTCCCCGCCTGAAGGGTATGTATCGACAAAAAGCAGACGCCTTAAAGACGACTCCACGGAAGTCGGGCACGAACGTAACAAATAAACTGAAAGCGAATATGCGGCACTTAGAAGGACGAAAGCCAAACGAAGTTAGCGATGTGCGAAGAGACGCTCGCTTAACTCGCAAAGCCGAGACCATTGCGTCGGTTTGAAATCAGCCCGGCTGATACTATGAAGTCAGATCATCCTCTGTGCCGCATCTCGCTGCTGAGACGGAATCTGAAAAAGCTGCTTGCCGTCAGTTTCCCGTGCACTGCACCCATAAGCGCAGCAAAGCGGCGTCGCAAACACAAAATGACTGAAACCACGACGCAAAAATGCAAAAAAAGGCGCGAAACGTAGTGCACACGTGTGCAGCTAACCGTGTTGGTCACTGCTATGTACGTCGAGCCATAGAGAAAGAAAAAAGAAGCAAGAGAGAAGGCGCGTAAGTGGCTCGTGACGGCATTCGCACAATGGGAGCACCAAGCGTGGAGGGAAGGCGCAGGAGAGGAGGACAGCAGCAATTAACAATAGAGGGTTTTACAGTTATTTTATTCGGGGGCTTTAGAAACATCGCACTGGCACCTTCGTCAAGGGTGCCCCCGTTGTTCACATGGTAACACCTTCTGCCGTAGAAGCCAACGCGCCCGGTGTTGCAGTAAGCGATCTTCCATGTGCGTGTATCATCGACAATGAGCGCCCAAAATTAATGACCATTTATGCAACGCATTTGATGAAATGCGTCGCTTCTCTCGCGTTCTGTTTGTGATCGCAGTTTCGTGTTAAAGCTCGTGGTCTCCCAGAAACTACCAGGTCGGCGGCTTCCATGTGGCTATATCACGGTGAGAGAACTGCATTTCCTCTGATGGTCACAAGATAGTAAAATACAAGTCCTTTCCTCATGAGTGTACGTGGACAGCGAAATGTTTCACAGTGCACCATTATCTAATGCTCGCGTACAAGCTTCGATGCGTGGCTGCTCCAACCCACTGGCGCCATCGTTGTCTTAGGGGGTCAGAAAAAGCGAAATTCACATCGCAAAACCAAAAGCACCAAAAAACTAAATCCTTCACAGGATAAGCTTTCTACCAATGCAAATTGTATTGAACACAATATACCGAAGAGAAAAGATATAGCCTAACAATAAAAAGAACAGAAATAGAGATCATGTTCTCGTTTGTGCTACGTAATCTAGAAATGATTGCTTTCGAAGTGTACATGCAGCAGCATAGTGAAAAACTGTGTGCTAAGGCAGCGCAGAATTGCCTGTTCTGCCACAGAAAGTTGTCGCCTGGTACAGAAAATATGGTAAAACATGTAGTGTGTGTTCAACATCGCACCCACAACACAGGACACGGATCGAGTGACAACAGACGACGGTTTACGCTCGGTTCTTGTCTTGTCCGCTAGATGCTCAACTAGAACATGCCAACGTTACCAAGCTTGCGTGATTTAATTTAACAATTCTACGCAACCTGACACCATTCTGCGGTAAGTTGTGTTGCGTAGCTGGAAAATTATTAGCACCATTGGCATTAGGCGTCTATATTTTAGGGGCGAAGCTCCTTATGCCGTGGGTCTGTCCATCCTCCGCTTCTTTGTAGCGTTGTAGTAGCCACCCCTAGCTCGTGAGAAGTGCTCGTTCTGGTATACATTAGAAGAAGAAGACGATGTTGACGAGTGAGACTCTCGTACGTGTTCGCCTGTGTGGCATTCTTTCTTCTTTACTGCGCGCGTTCTGGTATGCAGTAGAAGAAGACAACGACGCTGACGAGTGACACTCTCGTGCGTGTTCGCCTGTGTGGCGTTCTTTCTTCTTTACTACGTCTCGTGTTTTCAACGACACCCGAAGACAACATTTCAGAAGTAACGCGCCATGAGGCTCCCTCTTGGCACGCTTTCTCTTTAGGTCGGAGTCGCCAGATGGAAGACAAGTCTGCGGAACGGAGGGCACGGAAGGCGGCGGCAGTGCGCGCTCGCAGACAGAATCCTGAGGTGAGAGCCCGCGAGGCCGAAGCTGCACGTCCACGCCGCGAAGCTATTCCGCCGTTGGAGCCCGCGAAGCCGAAGCTGCTGGAGAAGCTGCACGGCTGCGGCGAGAAGACCCCGCCGTTCGAGCCCGCGAGGCCGAAGCTGCTCGACAAGCTGCAGGGCTGCGGCGAGAAGACCCCGCCGTTCGAGCCGGCAAAGCCGAAGCTGCTCGAGAAGCTGCACGGTTTTGGCGCGAAGACCCCGCCGTTCGAGCCCGCGAGGCCGAAGCTGCTCGATAAGCTGCACGGCTGCGGCGCGAAGACCCCGCCGTTCCAGCCCTCGAGGCTGAAGCTGCACGGCTACGGCGCGCATCGGATCTTCAAAATGTGAAGGACCATGAAGCGGCGAGAAAGCGCGCGTACCGGCAGGCAGAGCCCGGGGCTGTGCGAGCACGTGAAGTGGCTGCAAAACGCATCAGGCGGGCTCTTGCTTGATAACAGTTTCGGACATAGTTGCGGTGTGTACAACAGATTGTGGTTCTCAAACAATCTAGTCACAATATCTTCCATCAAGAAGGACCACGCTCGCGCCAATGCCATCGCCGTGCTGCAGCGCGAGTTCGCTTCGCCCCACTCATCATCATTCACCACGTGGATATGCTGTGATTTTTTTTTCTTTTGAATTATTGTAGGGAAGTGTTGGCCGACTTTGTGTACTGCGTGCAGCTGTCCCGGCTATCCCATTGCGAGCACGGCAGAGCTTAACGTTCAATGGAGCCGAATAAGTAGGAGCGACAAAATGCTGGTCTTCCGTTTCAGCATTAATTGTCGCGCAAGTTTGCTGGACAGCTTTTTTTTTCAGAGAATGCGTTAAATTGAAAGTCATCTCGACTATGACGAGCAATGACGCAATTTCACTTATGAAACGTGAATCCTTATGTCAATTTCTTTAGTGTTTTGGGCACGCGCCGCTACATTGCCGTGACTACCGCTATAGACGTTGTCCGCTGGCGCCCGTGGCACTTGCTGGCTTGGTGCAGTTGGCCTAGATGGCAATGAAATGCATTAATTAACAAAGATAGGTGTGAGGCCTTATTAGAGGTTCCTACAGATTACGTCGAGTCTCTATTCAGGACTCCATTGGTTGAAGCCGCCGCCCTGGCTCTCTGTACCAAGGCCTGTTGTGCCTGAAACGCATGCGCGTCCCCTCCCCCGCTCTCTTCTCTCCTACGCTGCTCACCTCTCGCGCGCCTGTAGACCGCGTTCCCAGCTCGCCCTGTGAGAATTACCGGCCAGGCTAGAGGGAAGACACGACGTGCGCAGTGTTCCTCTTCGCGTTACACGACGCGAGGTCGGTAGCATGCCCAACGAACGCCAACGGAAGGCGATGGTGCAAGTACTCCGGCTTTGCATCGCCTCATGGTCACCTTTAGCGGGAGATTTTTTTTTCCTTTGCCATCTGTTAGTGTATATCGTACAACGTCATATCCGTGACGGTAATATCCCAGTGGAGCCGTGATGGACCCCTGCATAAAACACTTCTTGTTAAAAAGATTTAAATTTTACTTGAGTTGATCGAGTTTTTTTCTTTTTGAGAAATCGATCAGCTTTACGTTGTCTACTTCGCAACACACAAACAAAATTTAGAAAATGGTTAACTCAATTTAGCGAATGGCCGCTCCACCAACGAACCTGCAAGGGAGCACGAATACATTCTGCTTGCATGCGAAGTGGGATAGGGCGGCTTCCATGGCAACCATCCTCCTTTCGGTTTCGCTCCCTTTCCGTCTATTTGCTGGCCTCACCAGTGACGTCGTGGAAAAAAATGTTTAATTATTTCTAGTTGGATACCTGGCAGCCGCCAGTGGTGGAGGCAGCGCTGTCGCAGCGTTTCAGCATGCGAGAGCGCGTCCAATAGGAAGTATAGGGAGTTTCCGCTCCCGCCCCCCCCCCCCCCGTTTCAGCAGTGACCGTGGTGTACGTTTCTAGGTAACTTTTTTCACAGATCGTGAGTTTAAACTGAAAATGCTGTCGACTACGACAAACACCTTGGCTATTTCTTCTAAAGAACGTGACACCATATTTATAGTTATCGATTTTCACGGGCACTTTTGTGTTGCGGCCACAATCCATTGCATTTGAGAAAATGGGAAATGTTTCAAATTCCAGCAATGTTCACGTTTTTCTATTTCACTCATGTATTTTCCCATAGAAGAGATAATATGGAGGCCTGCTGAGCAAAACGACAGTCTGAGTCCTTATAATGTTGCGTGAGTTCTCACGGAGCCTTGATACCCTGCTCGTGTATCAGCTATAGCTGTTGGATGGCAGTGCAAAGAAAGTCGACAACAGGCACAATGGTGTGGGCACTGCTGAAATGTTCATACTTTTTCAATCCACTTTTTCATCAAGGGATTTCACATTTCTGAAATATCTCCTTAACAGGAGAACGACCAGACCGTACCTCGTGTTCCGGTTGACGCCAAACACATACACTGATGTTATGCAGCCCATTGAAGACAATGGCAGCCTATTTTATCAACTGCATAAGTGCAGGTATAAGAAGTGGCACCAATATCTTCCTTCTTGGGAAGGGCAACTACAGCGGGAAATTCATTCTTGGGTGCGCCCAAAGGGACCAGATGTCTGTAGTCCCCAAGGGGGCTGAGAGGGAAGAAGGTTCATTTGTGCTTCTCCCTGTAACTGCTACCTTTTCAGTGCTGTTTTTTATCTTTTACACCCCACTCGCACCGGTGTAGCTTGTAATAACACCCATACTGCACTATACGGCTGTGTTACAATGAATAATGTTAAATGAATTCCTCATTATGAACTGGAAATAACGCCCTTGCTTCATATTTTGACAATCACGCATTGGTCATTTGTGCTCCATGTCATTTGTGCTCCTTGTTGGCGGCATACGCGATGCCGCTCTGCACACTCGAGAAAGGTCATTGAATACCGCGGAATTTTTCTCGGAAGCCTGTACGAGCTCTGCGTTTATTAAAGCTTGACTTTATTTTGTACTTTTGGATAACAGTGTGAACATATTGCAGTATGTGTCAAGACACTTTAAGCAATGCCTTTGTATTCGGTCACGACTGCACAGTATATGTGAGGGCCATATATGCTGCGCTTCATATGCACCATAAAAGCAGGGCTGGGGCCAGGATTTTCCCACTGCGGCAGGAGCCGCTTAATAGATCATGCGCCCTTGAAAGGACTAGCTACAGGGTAACCTTTCTAGCGCTTCAATGGGAGCCAACTGGAAGGGGGTAACCACTCGAATTATGGAAATTTTTGCCTGGATGTTTGGGTGTAATTGTGCATAAACACCTAACGCCCTTTTTCTCGTTTGGGTGTAATGTGCTTTTACACCTCACACACTTTTTTTCATTTTTGTTTAATATGCTTTTGCATCCAACACAAACGTTCACACCCGCTGGGTGAAAGTTTGAAATTACACCCAGTGTATAGGTGTAATCCTGCTTGGTCCACCTATTTGTTGGGATGTAGGGGTGTGAGTTATAGACAACAAATTACACCCATATGTGTGTAATGTGTTTTACAGTGTAGTCTCCGAGCTCTTTGCCGGCATTGAATTTTCACGCTGAAAGCTGTTTAGCCCTACGTTTATAAATTATCTATAAATGTTGGTGTAGCCGGTAGAGCGCCGCAGCTGACATTATTCACAGGTTTTAGACACTTTCGCTTTGTGGCAGCGGTATGTAAAGCTTGGCGCACAAACTCGCATTGCTATATTGAAACTGATTTAAAACGGAGCTGCGTAACGCCAATCAAGGAAAACGACGGTGGCACAATTTGAATGAAAGAAACGACCGAAGTGCAATCGATGCCAATGGGCTGCTGCTTTTCGAACGTCAGTGTACTCTCAAAACTGGTCCTCAAACAATGAAGCTTTTAGGGGCGAAGCTCCTTAAGGCGGCACCCGTTCGTCCCTCGTAGTCGTAGTCGTAGTAGTGCGTAACCAGTCGTAACGCTAGTACCACATCTTGACCTCCAAGGTGGTGCCGGTGGGAGATTTTAGGGGCGAAGCTCCTTAAGGCGGCACCCGTTCGTCCCTCCTACTCGTAGTCGTAGTAGTGCGTAACCAGTCGTAACGCTAATACCAGATCTTGACCTCCAAGGTGGTGCCGGTGGGAGATTTTTCCTGTGCGTTGTTGAACGATAAAAAACTCGCAGCGTGCGCGTTAACTAAAAGCCGAATTCTTCTGTCTCTCATTCCCCATTTGCAGCCATTGGCATGTTAAAGTAGGAAACGTTAGTAGAAGTAGATGTGTAAGTGTTAGCTAAAAACCGACTTCTTCTGTCTCTCATTCCCATTAGCAGCCATTGTTTACCTCCAAGGTAGTGCCTGGTGAGATTTCTCCTGTGCGTGAATAAACAATAAAAATTTTGTTCGAAACGCCGTTGACTGATGAAATAAACCAAGACGCCAGATGTTTTGTAAAAGCAAAACGAAAGAACGCCAGATGTTTCTAAAGTAAAACGAAAAGACGCCAGCTGCTTAACGAAAGACGCCAGATGTTTTCTAAAGCAATGGTTTTCTAAACAATGAAAATTCACAGCGTACATGTAAAATTAAAGTGAGCTGCAAGTCGTCATAACTCATCGAACCTTTAGTATAAACGCGCCCGATCTCACGTCGGTGATGATGTACTGGGCAGAATTCACGGAAGATTCACGGTTTACCTATGAACCTCCGCAGCTTCGCCCACTCATCATCATTCACTTCGTGGATATGCTGTGATTTTTTGTATTAACTCTACAAGTAACACAAACACTGGTCTCTACTAGCATTTTGAAAAATGATGCGGTGACTAAGCTTCTAACAATCTTCTGATACATTCCGAAATGAAATTTTTGGCCGCGTTGAGCGCCTCTAAGAAGAAAAGTGCGATATCAGACCGCTAAAAGAGGAGTCAGTAGTTCCACTATACGCGCATCTCGATGGAACTCGCCGCGGTTGATTTTTTGCCTTCTGCGGCGATCGCTGGAACTTGAGACTTTCCGGGGCCTGGTGTAACTATGAATCGCGCGTGGCTTCTTTTTTTTAGCTAACAACTGTGTTCTGCATTTCTGGTCAGTGATGCAATGCAGCAATCAAAAGAAGCATATTCTTGCGAGCAGTTGAATGGTGTTAGGATCTGCATGCATGGTAGGTCATTATACTTCGCATTTACATTTTTTTTACCTCTAAGAAGAAGTGGAAAAATGTTTCCATTTTAAAAAGTAAATAAAACTGCCCTTACAAGTACCGAAGACGCTAGTACCGTTTCATTGGACCGGGCCCTGATTTATACGACTATTCCAGAGATTCTTTGTGGTTTCTTTATTGTTCTCGAATGCTGCCGGTGCAATGTTTGATAATTACAGGGCATCATAACGAGCCGTGGTGACATAGTTTGCAATGGCATTGTATTGTTCGGTGTGAGGCTGCGGGATTTAACTCTTGATCTGAGCCCGCCGTATTCTGATGGTGGCGGGATGCAAAAATACTCGTATTAGAATTTCAGCAGAAATAAACCAAAGAAAAATCCTGGCGATGAAATTATTTCAGGGTGAACTTGAATTTGTGCGGCACGCATGTTGGTATGTGTCTTGTTTTCAGGACGTCAAACTCGGCAATTTGACTTTCTGAATAGCGACAGTCTTTGAAACAAGTTTGGCTGCCCGATTTCTAACAGTTTTCAAAGCCAGCATCGTGCGTATTTACTGTGCCCCTCCACTGAGTGCTCTGGTTTCCGATCCCGTTTGCCCATTGTTCTTATGCAGTGCAGAGTCAAGTCTGCGCAAGTGCATCGTGCGTCATGAATCCAGTGCGGCGCCTGTGCGAAGTGGAGCTCTCGATCAAGGTAACATCGATGTGTCATATATAGTGAAGACGTTAGCTAGTTGACATTTTACAGCGAAAGCTGTTATGAGATCATTTCACCGGCCGTTTTTGGCGCCGTAGTTGTCCGCCGCCGCCGCCGCCGGCGGTGTCCGTAACCAGTATCGCTCGAAATAAGAATAGAAAAAAAATTCCACGATGGGACGAGGTTCGAACCTGGGCCCTCTGCGTGGGAGCCCAGTATTCAACCTCTGAGCCACGCAGGTGCTTGTAACTGCTTTGCAAAAAGGTACTATAGAGGTGTCATGTCGGGAAGGAACTACATGAGCATATGCAATATAGCGTGATAGAAGAGTAAAATAAGCACCAAGCGTCGCACAACGCGAATTCTGTAACCAGGCGTCACACAATGCGAATTGCGCAACGAGTAGGTTGTTGAATGCTTCCAACCCATTCCAAGGGGTCTGCCATAATTCTTTGTCGTCGTCAGGCACAGCATCAACAAAGTGCGCATGATGCCTTACATGCGTTTAGCAGGTGCCACGGCTCTCCGTAGAATGACAAAAAATGGCACAGTGCCTGCTGCCCTACTTCTCAAAAATTACAATAATTTATAGCGTACTGGGTTCCTCGCAAGTGCACTTGTATTGGTTGCCAAGGAAGCCCATAAGCGCATGATCCATTTCCTCGGGGTCTCAGTAAAATTTCAATGATTTATAGCGCAGTGGGTTCCTCGCAAGTGCACTTGTATTGGTTGCCAAGGAAGCCCATAAGCGCGTGATCCATTTCCTCGTGGTCTCAGTAAAATTACAATGATTTAGAGCGTAGTGGGTTCCTCACAAGTGCACTTGTATTGGTTGCCAAGGAAGCCCATAAGCGCATTATCCATTTCCTCGGGGTCTCAGTAAAGTTCTTCGCCCCCCCACCGTCTCTCTCCCTCGTCAACGTATATTATACAGCATGACGGGAGAGGGAAATAGCGACCGGGCGTCGCCCAATGCAAAATACATAACTGGTGGGCCGTTAATTGCTTCCAACCCATTACAAAGGGATGAGCCATAATTCTTCATCGTCATGAGTCGTCGCGTCAACAAAGTGCACATAAGGCCTTACAGACGTGTAGCTGGTGCCTCGGTTCTCCGCAGAATGACGAATAATGGCTTAGTATGTGCTTCCCAACTTCACAAAAATTGTGATTTATGGCGTAGTGGGTACCTTTCTAGTGTGCTTGTATTGGAGTCCCAGAAGAGCTTACAACGGACTCTAGAAACGCCGCTCTTCCAGCTTTCGCTGTGACTGTGCTGCGGTTTCAGCGCAGGCCTGGCGTTTTTTTGTTCTCTAATCTATTTTTGCATCTGATTCGACAGCGATATATAACCGTTGCTGTATAAAATTGCTGTTGTTGTCGTTGGCAGCTTATTATTAATATTATTAAAGAGAAGTGAAGTGCTTACAGCAGTCGTAATAAAGCATATAGTTGTCGTTCATCTTCGTGATAGTATACACAGAATTTGAATACTTTTGCAGATTACAAAGCATTGCGTCACAAGTGCCAGACCCAGCTTTAGCAACTGGCCAGGAGCTCACACTTTGCAAGATCTCCTGCAGCAACAGGATCGACCATGGTGTTGTTTACAATGTAGTAAGTGAGCATACGATCCCTCTTTTCCTTTTTTTTTTGCTATTCGCTCTCATCTAAATATCGCCGCCGCAGCCGACTATTGAACTGCCGCAGCGAATACATTTTTAATGATGCATTGGTTGCTACCATTCAAACATTCACCGTAACCGGCATTCACCTCGTATTGAAGAAGATTCGTTTGCAATATTATGCAATTGTGCATTCAAACACCACAAAAATTGAAAAAAAAAACGTTTGTTTTGACGGAGACATCCCGTTTAAAGAAAGACGTGAAGTTCTTAAACCAAATTCAAGCCATGTGTGCCTGCCATTTTATTTAATCAACGAATGAATCGTGAGTCTATGTAAAACTGGTTTCCTTGTACGTGATCCTTTTCATATTGCGAATCTGCTGTGGTTTTCACTTGTAGCCGACACTCGAAACAGAGCTTCACTTCTAAGAAAAACTGGAAGTTTCATGGAGAAGCTCAATAAAGTCAATGGCATATACGGTAAGATGTGCAATACCGACATGTGTTTCGTGGAGATCGTTGAGTATTTCTGAAGAAGTGATGCTAAGCTTTCTCTCATAACTGTTGTAAGCTTATGGTTAAAATACAATCAGAAAGCTTCATTAGCAGCTTCTGAAAACACTTTTGTAATTTCTAACTTCTGTGACGCTATCTATAAAAACAAAATTTGACAAGGTGTATAACAGAATGAGAACAACCGTTTACCAAGTAGAAGTTGTTGTGTGATGGGCGAAAAGAGCAGGTGATCCAAGAACGGAACGTCGAATGTGTTCTCTTGCTTTTTTTTCTTTCGTCAGGATGACGTGCCAGCAGCCCGCGCATCGCCTGACCCCGGCATTTGGAGATAATAAGACAGCAAGGCGTTCTACTGCGATCAAGTGCAAATGAATCTGAAACTTTCGGCTGTCACAGATCTAGAGAAAACCGTTATTTTGTGTTTCACAATGGACTGTATTAAGGTCCTCACATACCAGACTGTGTATGCTCAAAACTTCGTCTCTAGCACAGTAAAATCAAAAATATCCAGTTGTTTCCCAGGTGTTCTGCCGGCGGGAATCTGCTGAAGACACATAGAAAAGATCAAAGATATTCGTTAAGGACCAGAATATATTTGTCCGAAAAAACTTCGGATGGCTTGTTTGTCAATTCCCTCAGTGCTGAGCGTTGCTTTTAGTGCTGTTTGTATTATTTTACAATGAATACTTATTTTTACACGTGAGCAGTACCTGTTTCTCGCATGCTCGCACAATCTAGACACAGCAGGTAATGTTAAGTTATGAAGCTGGTATGGTCGGTCAAGTCATTCTGCACCAAGATGATTCCGCTGAACGATGCATCTTTGAGGAACCCGGTGCGTCCATGCTTTAACCGCTGTTAATAAAAACAAAACGGACGCGAATATTTGTACGCATGTATAGGCACAATGCATGCGAATAGTTTCCAACTTACTGTTCATGGTTAATCCAGGTAACCATCGAAGGGGATCTGAGCGCGAAAACGCCCCTATGCGATGTAATCGGTTCAAGTTACAAAAATCCCAAGTATTTAAATTTAGGCAATTTTGAATACGGTACCCAAAGCTTCGTTAGCACAATTTCTTGTGTTTGTTGCCATTGCGCATGCGTCAAGGACAAGACACTGGTACGCACGTTACTTTCCGAATATTGTATACCATGGGTCTCACACAGCATCAGCTACCGGGCCACAGTCACCAAATTTAATTGGCAAGCGGGGTGAGGGGAGGGGGGGGGGGGTATTAAACAAAATGAGAGCTAACGTTGCGGTTTCAAAGAAGGCCTTTCCCATATCTCACATATGGGTCATTTCTGAAGGGGATTGGTCGTCAGGATTCCAGAAACATATCGGTACCGACCTCTACAATGACTAAAATCTGGACACCGATCCTGAAGTATAGAAATTTTGTTCCGCGGTTATGTTTCAACTCAACTTGACCGCATGGGGCGCCTTACGAAAAAAAAGCAGTAGCACGCGCTAGTAACAGGTGCAGTGGCCAGGTGCGGGAAAGTCCAGCAGAAAAGTCGGATCACGTGATAATCACCGGGGACTCGAATTTAGCTACATGCGCAGAAGCAGTCAAGGAAAGGGTGAGGGGCGACAAACGAGTTTTAATAGGGAAGTTCCCGGGCCATAGGCTGGGATCAGTGATGAGACAAGCTAACGCAAAACTCGCAACTAAGTCTAATGGACGTAACCTCGTGATAATCGCGGGAGGTCTAAACGACGTCATGAGTAACGAATCAGCCGAACTAGCGACCACATTGGCGATAGGGGTCGATGACATGCGCGCCATTTCCCCTCAGGTGCAGATAGTGGTATGCACAATACCGGAGGTACCGGTGTGTGACGGCAACCTGCAAAGAGCGGTTGTCGACGCAAACAAAGAGATATGGCAGATGAGTAAAGAGAAAGGCATCGAGGTAGTGGAAATAAACAGAGAGGTGCACAGGTGGGGTGGTTTTCGAAGAGACGGAATACACTTCGATAGGAGGCTTGGCCGTGAGGTGGGTTGGCGTCTTGCAGGACGCGCAGTAGCTTTTTTGGGGGGCACGCGGGCCCTTCGGTGCCCATGGTAGCTTGTAATAAGTAAAACAACCAGGGGGACTCTTTGACAGGTAGTATAGCGAAAAAACAGAGAAAAGGTAAAAGAAGGGAGAAGGCGCGTGTTGCAATTAGTTACATTAACATGCAGGGTGGCAGAAAAAAGGCAAAATGGTTAGAGATTGAGGGACAGTTAAACAAGGAACAGATAGGTGTTTATGCGGTTACAGAAACACACCTTAGAGACTTGGAAGAGCCGCCACATATTGAAAATTATGTTTGGGAAGGATGTAACAGGATCACATCAGAAAGGAGAGGTGGGGGGGGGGGTTGGAATGCTAATTCATAGCAGAACAAAATGGGAGAGAGTGAAACAAACGTGTTCAGAGCACATATGGGTTTCGGGCACAGTAGGTGGAAAGAAAACGTGGCTAGGTGTAGCTTACTTGTGGACAGGGAATAACTGCAGAGAAAAGAATCTAGATATAGTGAAATGCACAAGCACCGATATTAAAGAATTTGGTCATGATGCCGAGATAATCCTTCTAGGGGACATGAACGCTCACATTCATGACCTTGACGGATATTCAGACACCAATGGCAAGTTATTGCTAGATCTCTGCGAGCAACATAGTCTTGAGATAGTTAACGTGGGGCCTAAGTGTGAGGGGCAGATCACGTGGGAAGTCAGAAACAGGCAATCGAGCATTGATTACTGTCTCATGACAGAAGGAATATATGACAAACTTAGAGAGATGAGAATAGACGAAGAAGGCATTAACAGCTTGGGTAGTGATCATAAACGCATAATATTACAAATGGGATATAAAACTGAAAATAAGAACATAGAATCAAAGTTTTGGCAGCTCGTATCTAAACGACAAACAAATAACAAATATAGCCGCAAGAGTCGAGGAAAAAGTAGACGAACTACCAGGCAAAGACTGGAAGTATAGTGAGCTGCTACATGCAATCACGAAAGAAATGGAAATAGAGAAGAAAACTATTTGTTGGAAAGGAAAGAAAAAGCCAAAAAGTTGGTGGAACAAAGAAATCCGGGAAGCGATCGAGATGCGACGTCAGGCATCACGGGAGCACAGACAGGCAAAAAAGGAGAAGCGGCCACAGGACGAAGTCAACCAAATGTGGGAAATATATTTAGAGCAAAAATCCATTGTGCAGAAATTAGTCGAGGCAAAATTTAAAGGTGAAAGTGAACGCTGGATGACAGAGATTCGCGAAAAGAAGAAGGCCGCGCCTAGGATATTTTGGAGCCACCTAAAAGCGCTGGGTAGGAAGTCTGTCACAATGCAACAACATATGGTAGATGAAGGAAGAAATAAATTGGAAGGATATGAAGCGCTAGGTTACATCCGAAAGATAACAGCCGATTCGTTTAAAAAGGTCCCCCAGGGGATTCCCGCGGTGAGTAAAAGTACGCAAAGGGGTGCAACCGACGAAGATGTAGTACTAGAGAATTTCAATTGGAAGAAGGCCGAAGGAAAAATTCCTAAGCGCACTACTCCGGGCTTAGATGGGGTTCCCGTCAGCCCCATTAACGAACTCGGACATAACACTAAAGAAGCACTGCTGAAAGCCGTAGAAAAGTGCTTACAGGAGAGGGAAATACCAGACAGTTGGCGAAAAAGTAGAATGAACTTAATCTATAAAGGCAAGGGAGAAAGGGATAACATTCGCTCGTATAGACCGCTAACAATTACATCGGTGCTATACAGGTTGGCGATGCAGGCAGTAAAATTAAAAATAGAAGCGTGGGTAGAACAAAATGATATTTTGGGAGAACTTCAGAATGGATTTCGAATCTACAGGCGGTTAGACGATAATCTGTTTGTTCTTACCCAGTGTATAGAAATATCTAAAATAGAAAACAGGCCCTTATACGTAGCTTATCTAGATATCACCGGGGCGTATGACAACGTTAATCAGGAAATTTTGTGGGATATATTGAAGGAAGGGGGCATAGGTGACGACTGTGTACAGCTTTTGAGGGAAATATACCGAGAAAATACAGTTTGTATAGAATGGGAAGGAATAAGTAGCAAGGACAGCGTTGAAATTAGCAAGGGGCTGAGACAGGGATGCCCTTTGTCCCCGCTGTTATTCATGCTGTACATGGCGAGGATGGAAAAAGCGCTAGAAGGTAGCAACATTGGATTTAATTTGTCACACAAACAGGTCGGAGCGATGGTTGAGCAGAAACTTCCAGGTCTATTTTATGCTGATGATATTGTCTTATTTGCGGACAGTCAAGATGGTATACAGCGACTGGCAGATATATGCGGAAGGGAGTGTGAGGCTCTAGGACTAGGATTTAGTGCAACAAAATGTGGATTGATGGTATTCAATGATCACGGAGACCATACGGTCTTAATACAGGGCCAAAAAATACCGAGGGTAAGCGAGTACAAGTACCTCGGAGTATGGGTAAATGAGGGGGATAGATATATGGAGGTACAAGAGAAAGCATCGGTAGCAAAGGGAAAGAGGAATGCTGCAATTATGAAGCACATAGCTTTATGGGGATACAATAGGTACGAGGTGCTTCGAGGGCTGTGGAAGGGTGTGATGGGTCCGGGGCTTACATTTGGGAACTCAGTGGTGTGCATGAAGTCAGAGGTGCAATCAGGAATGGATGTAAATCAAAGGACGGTGGGCCGCCTCGCGTTGGGCGCTCACGGGAAGACGACAAATGAGGCGGTAAAGGGTGATATGGGATGGACAGGCTTTGAAGTGAGGGAAGCGCAGAGCAAAATGAGATTCGAAGAGAGGCTGAGGAAAAAAAGGAGAGTAGATGGGCAGAGAAGGTTTTCAGGTATTTGTATAGAAAAAGCGTTGACACGCAGTGGAGAAAAAGAACTAGGAGGCTCACCAGTAAATATACGGCTGGCAGTGCGGGCGATATGGCAACAAGGAGCGTTAAGCGGAAGGTCAGAGAGGCGGAGAGGAGTTATTGGATGACAGCGATGGAAAAGAAGCCGGCTCTGAGTAACTACCGAAAAGGAAAAACCGAAATAAGGAGGGAAAGGTTTTATGATAATTCAAGGGGAAGCGCTTTACTGTTTGAAGCAAGGTCGGGCTGCCTTAGAACGCGTAGTTATAAAGCCAGATTCAGTAACGAAGAAGAACATTGTACATGCTGCGGGGGAACTAAGGAAACGATGGAACATGCACTGATTGAATGTGGCGATATTCACCCAGGTATACGTGTGGGCACAAGTCTACAGGAAGCCTTGGGTTTTAGGGACAACAATGGAAAGCTGAACACGTCCGCGATAGAAATAAGTAAGAGACGGTTAGAGTATTGGTGGCAGAAAAGCAGAGATAAAGTACAAAAATAAATAATGGGGGAAAATAAGGTCATTCTGCCTTAAGAGGCAGAGAGATGGACCGTGAATTTATATTTTTTGGTATAATAACATAGATTTAATCAATGTAGATAAGGCATTAGGACAACATGAAACAAGGAAGCTTTTTTTCTTCTTTCTCTTTTTTTTCGCCTTCGAGCCTGGTGGCAGACATGTCACCGCCCCGTTATAAAGGGGACGCTCATAGCATCCATCCATCCAATGGTGAAGACCTGTCCTTTATGTGTAGTTTACCCGAACAAGGCGCTATTATTCACGATAGGCGAGAAAATAATGCGAGGACCATTTAGCAGTGTCACAAACAGTCACAATGTGATACAAATTATGGGAATACGAGTGCTGTGTGCAGACTGCGGGCCGCTAGCGGTAGGTAGGCGGGCCGCGTGTTTGAGACCCCTGCTGTATAGCGTAAGTGCCCAGCCAACGCAACGTCTGCGTGCACAATTCTGAAACTCTATTAGCCCACAATGAACCGCTACATGGCGTGCCATTTGACGTCAAGGGGGTCTGCATTAGGGATACTGCAACCAGACTGATTTCTTGCTTCCTCTGCATGCCACACACGCCCGCAAACACAAATTATGGTAATGAAGATGATCAATTGGGGATTAGTGAGGATACCTTCGTCCTCAAGTGGACATAACTTAGGCTGGTGATGATGACACACGTATGGCTTCCTTGGACAAATGCGCGAATGATTTGCTGTGAAATGTACATATCTAACATAATGTTCTATCAGTAACGGCGTGCTGATCAAATCAAGTGCGGGCAGTAGAGCTTCCACGAGGTGTTCTAGATTTCCGAATACCCTTAACCCTTCTCTCCTATATGTACGGCAAGCAAAGCCTAAGACTGGACATTAATATTAGCGTAATTAAATTTCGCTCCTCTGGAACGTACATATGCACACTGAGAAGCAACCGCTTGGTGTGTGCGCTATTAAAAATAGCCAGCTTGCACCAAAAATAGCATCCTTAATACACCATACGTTGTCCTTTAGCATCTGCGTATAGCTCTGCAACACTAGACCCTACCACTCGTTGGTGTCAAAGTCATTTTCCATTAATGCATTACTACACTACGTTCTGAATTTCTGCTGTACGCAACGCCTCTCATTAATCCTCACATAAAGAATTAAGTGCGTGTGTACGTAAAAAAACAAATGAAGGCTATCCCATGAATTCTAGAATAACAGACTAAAATCCCCCAGTCACGTGCGCATGTAAATGCAGCTTTGCGGATGTAGCTCGTAAATATTTGCGTGTGCAACCGCGGTAATCGTGGCGAGATTTGTCAAAAATTTATGAAAAGGTGAAACTTGTACACAGTTAGGCACTGCATGCCCATGAAAGTGCCTTTCGCACCAATCCTATACTTAGTACATTGCATGGACTCGCGCTTAGAGAAAATGTTTCGGTAAACGTATGTGAAAAATATAGCATCATAGAGTGTCATTTTAGCGCAATCTTGGCTTTGAGACGAGTATCAGGGGATTGAAATTGCGCGGCCGGACCGGTATACCAGCGTGAATCGAGATTTTCTCGAAAATATGGCCACTGATGGAGTCGTAACAGAACGCCACAAATATTTCTGCGATAAGTGCTGCCGGATTTAAGATCGAGTCCATGTTAGCAAAAATTCCTGCCTGCGCACTGCGTGCCTGAGGAAGCGAATGGCGAGCCGCCGTGTCTCCAGCGTGCACAGCCCGATTCACGAGTCGCGTATGTCGCGCGAGTGGCATCCAACATAAACGGCATTTCCTCCGGGGCGCAGTCCGCCGAGCGACCGCGAAACTGCAGGAAGTCAGCGCCAGCTCCTTGCTTCCATGGTCGACGCACACGTCGGCCACATTTTTTATTGAAGCTAAAATAATGGCTACTGGAATAGTGTCATTCATTTGAGGGGAAGCGACGTGTCCAACGTTTAGAGCCAAGAGGAGTCCCTTTACAAGTGAAGTCCATCTGGAGTGCGTGCACGGCGTACCGCACCTGCTCGGGCGTGTTCGCATATTATATATATGGCTGACAATACCACGATTATCAGCGCATGTTCATCTCAATGTGTAATTATTACGGGGAGACGGTCGAGCCAACGACGGTGACAGGTAAAGCATCCTGGCATATGAGCGTGAGCGGTTTGTTCTGAAGCGCGGTCGACTACGGCTTCAAAATAAACTTAATAGGCTTATACCCTTGTCACATGGGTAGTATAACCACAGTTAAGTACGACGGCCGTTAAGTCTAACGGCTGTTGTACCTTCTCACACGACAACCCTAACCGCAGTAATCCGCTAACGACCGATTTCATAAACGGAGGTGGGCAACCCCTGTTAGCGCCGTATAAACTGACAACATGGCGGCCCCCATGTCGGACGCGGGCAGCGCCGCTCCGAGCGATATTTCAAGCCAAAAGCGTGTGAACTGGACCGTTGCGACGACGGATTCGTTGATACACATTTGGGAAGATAAATTACCGGCTCTGAGGTACAAGTTTGTCTGTGCTGCAAAAATCTCGTGTGCATTTCACGTGATTGGTGCCAGGACTTGCCGTTTCTGATTTGCCCATCGACGGACTCACAGAGCTCGTCCCACTGCTGTTTGCACAATGTGTCGCAATGTTCTGAGGTTTCCTTGTTCAACTTTGATATTTTTTGCCGCAGCCTACGGTTGTGCCTCTGCGCCTTCCATAGACGCAATAGAGCATCCTTGACTTCCAGCAGGTTGGCAAGCCTGCTGTCCATCTTCTCCACAGTTAAGTCTGTTGTTATCTTCTTGGGGGCAGTGGCAATATCTCTGCGCATGTCCTCGCACCATTCCTCGAAGTTGTCGGGAGCACCGGGCCTTGTAGTACGGATGTTGCGAAAAAGATCCCAGTCAACCACCGTGAACACATGGGAAAGGGTGGTACAAGTGCAAGTTTCGTCGACGCTGCAGCATATCGAGACGGTAAATAGTTCGCAGCGGTGGTCGTCGACCAAACCGGCTCGACTACGAACTGCTCCACGGTACGCACAACGAACCCGCAGGTGGCCGAACAAGTTGCCATCGCACTCGCTCTGCTAAATGGTCACAGCGACTCAAAGTCGGCAGTCAGACGCTTCCAAAAGGGCCGTGTATCCACACAGGCCGCCAGGATCTTGAACAGTGCCATCAGAGATGGGATCGTCCCTCACACCATTTATTGGTTCTTCGCGCATATCGGCTCAGTAAAGGGCGTTGCCCTGAAACCAAATCAGTCGGCCCACACAGCAGCGCGCGCGCTCATCGACCGCGCTGCACTCGACATGGGCGATGGCTGCAGCGCCAACAACGCGGGACATAAGGACACTCCAACCACACACAACGAGTTTACCAAGTAATATTACATGGCGAGGCGGGCTTTCCCGATCCCACATTCAAAACTCAATCGAGCACAGGCAGTCTCGTTGCGCTTACTTCAAACTCATTCGTACCCATCTTTAGCACACTTAAATGAAATTTATCCACACAAATTCCCCGACGCCGCCTGCACCGCTTGCGGACAGGCCGCTACATTAGCTCACATGCTTTGGGAGTGCGGGTCGCTCGGCCCGACTTACAGAAAGGCCGAGTGGGATGCGCTTTTGCGCAGCCCAAACCTACAGGGCCAAATCCTGGCCATCCAGCGCGCCCGCGACAGGACCGTTAGGCTGGACCTGTCGGTCCCAACGTGGGAGTGGCCGGATGGTGCGGAGCAACCTCTGCGTCTGCACTGGACTCTTAATAAAGTTGTACTCTCTCTCTCACGTGATTGATACGCGGCTGTGTTCGTTCATTGAACAGGGCTTCACGATATTTGATAGATGCGTATCAAAACACGTTGCTGACGCGTCCATAATCAAGCGTGAAGCCCTGTACAAGGTGCTGTTATAGTGGTGTTGCACGAACGCAGCCATGTAACAAATAAAGAACGCTTGGAAGCGCTGTCAACGTTTGACAGCGCCTCTGTCTGGTTTACGGTAACTGTGGTTACGTCCGCTAACTGCAGTTGGGTATAACAGCGGTTAAGATTACCCGTGTGACAAGGGTATTAGTAACGATATCGGCTACCGGCCCGGTAACCATGTGCAGTGATGCGGCCAGTGACGTTACTGAGAACACGGCGATTCTCTGTCGGTAATCGGCTACGTCGCTGTGCGGTTGCCGCGGATGGATTCCGACCACACGTTCCACGGTAAGCGAATCCTGACGTTGAAAACTCGTTCAATCCATGAAGGCTACAGGAATGACCACTAACATGAATAGCACTCGGGTGTTATGTACGCCAAGATTCTTTAAATGTCACTGAGGCGCCAGTGCCAAATGCCCAACGGCTTTATTTTTGATACCCGAACACGCAAGTGCGCTTCAAGCATGCTCCCAGCAATAACTTGAGTGACGAATGAAGGAAAGAAGTGTTAATTTTAAGGGCTCGTTTTCTTTGCTATACACAATATTAAAGATAACTAACAGACAATAATGCCAAGGAAAGTATAGGGGATGTTTTTAGTTGTAAATGTAAGGTAAATGGGAAGAAAGATAAGTGGACGAAAAGATAGCTTGCCGCGGGCAGGGACCGAACCTGCGACCTTCGAATAACGCGTCCGATGCTCTACCAACTGAGCTACCGCGGCGGCCATCCTCTCGTCCACTTTATAGGGTATATATGCACATTTAAACGTGGGAGCGTCAGTCAGCGCCGCCAGTAGCCATGACGGCGAGTGTGGAACACTCTTTTCTGCCTGTTGGCGTCACGTAGCACGTGGACGTATTACGAGCTGGCAGCTGACCAATAATCCCTCGCATACTACCTGAAAGCATCAAGTCTGCCAGAACGAGACCCGCGCTATGAATGAGGGAAAGAAGTGTTAATCTTAAGGGCTCGTTTTCTTTGTTATACACAATATTAATGAGAACTAACAGACAATAATGCCAAGGAAAGTATAGGGGATGTTTTTAGTTGTAAATGTAATGGTAAATGGGAAGAAATAAAAGTGGACGAAAAGATAGCTTGCCGCGGGCAGGGACCGAACCTGCGACCTTCGAATAACGCGTCCGATGCTCTACCAACTGAGCTACCGCGGCGGCCATCCCCTCGTCCACTTTATAGGGTATATATGCACATTTAAACGTGGGAGCGTCAGTCAGCGGCGCCAGTAGCCATGACGGCGAGTGTGGAACACTCTTTTCTGCCTGTTGGCGTCACGTAGCACGTGAACTTATTACGAGCCATTTAAAATGCCATTTAAAAAAAATGTCTCCTTCCGCATCAGTGAACGTTGCATGCATAATAACGACCTCCACTGCACTAACACGTCAGAACGGTTAGCGACCCATTGGAGTCAATATAACCCCGTTCTTTTACAGCGCTTGCCGTGGCGTGATGTGGTGTAGTGGTTAGCGTGCGCGCTTGCTGGTCGAGTGTTCGCGAGTTTGAATCTGCGTGTGTTTGTTGTGAATTTTTCTGTACTTTACTTCTGAATGTGATGAGTGTATATGGATTATGTATGTCACAAAATATGTGCCTAAGCCTCCAAAATCCCCAATTTGAACCTAAAAGGTGACCTAAAATTAATTTTCTTTTCGCCGCTTCATACAGCGCCTATAGCTAGAACGCGCCGTAGCTGGAACGCACCGTAGGTAGGACTCACACAAGCGACGACAGCTGGTCACGTGTACCGAGGATTCGAGACGAAAATCTCCAACCTATTATGAGTACCGCCTATGAGATGAGCCTCTGAGAAAGCTATGGCCTCGAGGAGTTACGGAGTCGCCCTCTATCGGACGCGCCTCGATTGCGTGCTAGGCAGGATACCGCCGGCGCGATCCCCATAGGTTATGCTGTCGGCGCTCTACAAAAACACCTCGCGGAAGCCCTCCAGGGAATTTCTGTAAGTACTTTCGAAATGAACTGTGTTCTTTAATGTCAAAATAATCATTTTCGATCAACTGAAAGCACAAGATAGTCTACAGTCGCGGTCTCTTTGCAGAAAACCGAGCACCCGCTTCACGCTGTCACCGCGTTGGAGACCCCTGAACCGGCCTCTTGCGTGAAAGGTAGTCACTCGCTGAGTGCAAACTATCTCGTTAGAGTAGACTGCCTGTATAACCAAACGGAGCATAACAGAAAGAAGCCTGAAGCCAGCGATCGCACGGGTTCGCGACGACTGACGGTGCCACTGCATGTATGAGCGTCTGCATGTATGTTCGTACTGATGGTTTCGCTTTTGCTACGAGCGCGTTTTGGCACCGCGCTGTGAACTTTAGGCCGCAAAATATGAGAATTCGCGGCAAACAAACAACTACTGTTGCGCGGACGCTATCAGAGCAGTTCAAAAACAATTTCCTTACAACTGCGGCTTCGGTGCGCATAGCAATTTTGTGATCTGCCGTCCCGACGATTCAGTGTTTTTTTTTTCTTTTTCGGTCTAAATTCGGGTACGTTTCAATGTCATTTGACAAGTTGTTTCGCACTGCGTATTGATCGGTCTTCTCAGCGGGCAAATGCCGCTGCTTCTGTTTCTTTATTCAGCGCATTTGTTTCGTTTGGTGCTCACACAAAACGTTAGCAAATGCGACGCCTGTTTTCGACGCCATTCCAGTGAACTTGCCGCTCTCTGTCATCAACAAATTCATAGACCAAAGCTTCACCACTTCGCGATTGCTGGTGGAAGAAGAACCAATCTACGAGACCGAGCATGTAGTAGCATGCGACGCCTAGGAAAAGAAAGAAAATACAGTAAAGTTTGCCGGACTTGTTCTGCAAACGTCGGCTGTGAACTAGGACCCACATGAACTTGAAATAGCGGTGAATAAAATAGAAGTTATTGCAGCAACCAGCAGCCGCAAAACAGGATAGTAATTATTTAGCCAGTACGTCCCAGCAATTTTGGCAGCAGTGTCGTGTCTAACGCCAACAGGGTGGCATCTCTCCCACGTAAATAAATGAGGCTCCAAGAAAATACATGGGGTTGGCCTTTGGGCCGATCACGGAGGCAATGCGAAATTTATGTAGCTTATGAAGCAATGCATGCGTCATCAAATGGGAAAGTTGCCCGTCAGCGTCCCGCGTCGGCGGCGTCAACACGAGTGATGCAAAAAATAATCGTCACGTGATGGTGTCACCATATGACGTCATCTTGACGTCACAGATCGCCAAAATAGTAGCGTCATTATGATGTCACATGATGAAGTATTCACACGTCATGGTCGCTTTGCATTGCCTCCGTGATCGGTCACGGAGGCCGTGCAAAACCGCGTTAGGCGCTGAACGCTTTTGGAGGTGTGCGCGGGAGAGTCAGTACATGGACTGAATAGAAGAAGATGGCTTTCGCCTTATAGTCATCTGTAACGAATGCATAAGGGACCCTGTGCGTTTTTTTTTAAATTTAACGTATCTAAACAATGACTTGCGCACTCTGCAGGCCGATTTTCTGGACGCTGAGCATGGGCCGACGATCAAGAGGTCGCCATTGGAGGGGTTCTGAGATGGCATCGCACGTGGTAAAAGGTAGCGCTTTTACCATCCCTGTGGCAGTATAAACACCATTTGCCGGCGGGAAGCGCGCGCGAGCCATCGTCTCAGCGTGCGCTGTCTGCTACTCACCGAACATCGCAGGCCCGACGCAGTAACAAGTCTTCGTCGCGGAAGTGCTTGTTGCACACAAGACTCGTAGCGGATGGCTACTTGCCGGTTCTTAGCTTTACAACCCATGCTTCACGCTGTTTCTTGTCCCGCGGTTACCAGTACAAGCTGACAGTGGGCTCCTTTGCGTAAGCGCGGCACTGCGGCACCGAGCGGTAGAGCCCCATGTTCGTCACCTTCGGAGGCAGCCACTCTATTACAATGGTTTCAATTGAGTAGAAAATGAGAGAAAACTTCCGTATTTGAACAGACCGCAGCGCATGTGGGACTTGAAACTCGTTTTCAAAGCACGCGGCAGTGCGCCACAAGCAGCCGACGCGGCCGCTGAGACCACGTGCTCCTGCCAAGCACGTCACGCCGACGGTGGCGCCGGCGTTTCCAGGGGTGGGCCTCGAGGCCAATAGGAGTTGGATTGTTTGTGTCGTTTCCGGGCTATAGGCGATGCGCAAAGTGCCGACGACGCCATCTGCCGTCACGGCTCGGAAGCGCTGACGGGTCCCGGCGAGCAGTCTTCCCGCGACCGTCTACGCGAGTGCACGGATGGATGTGTTTTCGTCGTGATTTAACGACTCCATCGGGCCTCAGCGATGTCGAAAAATAACTGCTGCGTTGTCGGCTGCTCAAACACACACAAAAAATCGCAGGAATGCACTTCTACAGGTTTCCGGTGCTATTTCATGAGCGACGGCGGAGGTGGATTGCGGCTGTACGACGTAGAAAGTAAGCAATCCGCTTTGTTTACGGCACTGTTAGAACGATTACCGTGTTTTTATTTCTCCATTTATGTCGCTACGTATTCAGCGAACACTACTACGTTTACACTTGGTCGCCTCGCCTGCATTGTACACGCTACAATGCACATGAGGTTGCTATTAGTGATAAGACGCGGTGCCTAGCTCTCTTGAAAAACGAATGGCGCGAAGCGCAATGTCAGAGAATGTGGGGAAGATGACGGCTCCTTTAGAAAAGCGCCGTGGAATCACACGTGTGCTGGACGAAATCGGTTGCATTCTACCTATTGATGGCTCTGGAATGCGATCATCGGTGCAGAATGTTCGCTGTGCGTTTCTGCACCGATGATGACAAGTGTATTGTTTATTTTTTCACAAGGTTTTCGCGCTACCAACGCTGACCCTTCGCGTGGCCGCACCTGTGAAATCTATACGCCGGTGCGACAGCGCTCCCTCAAAATCTACTATATAAACACATGGCACGTAAACGAAGCTACTGTGTCGAGAAAAAACGTTGGTTCACACGTTAACGCATGCAGGCATTATTGATTGCGACGTTATAACGAAGGCGGTAACGAAGGAGATGAGCTCCACTTCGTAGGGAAGCTTGTTGACGCTTGTCTGTGGCAAACACTTGGCGCGTATCGTGACGTACATTGTCGTCCCACGCAGCTGTGACATTGGTCACATGTCCACTATTATAAAGTGCGGCTCCTTTGCGCACACCATCGCCGCAAAAGTAATTATCTGGGACTCGCACAAGCGGCAAATCGCACGCGCGCAAATGAAGCGTCTGCTACGCGACCCACCAGCGGTTCCAACGGCCGCCGCTACGCGGCTTTCAGTGGCGCCCCTATAGGCGCTGCGCATCGCGGATAGACTGACAATTTAAGCAGGACATGATTAAGAATGTACTGTGGGAGAGCAGTAAGCTGCCCTGTATATAGGTGGCACATGCTGTCAGAACAGACGCTACGGTCGACGGAGCCAAATTAATAGCAGCGAGCACTGCCTGGTCTCCAGTTTCAGCAGTAGCCGTGGCGCAAGTCTCTTGCATAATTTTTTTCTTAAATTATGCGCCTAATACGGCAGTACTCTAAACTATGGCAAAGAACCCTGGCTATTTTCCGCAAGAAAGGAAAAACCTTAAGTGAAATTCTAGATTGTTAGGGCCAGGCGCAGCTATAATGATGGGACTACCGCCACAAACGCTGTCCGCTTGCGCCAGTGAGCTGTTGCTTACTCAGCGCAATAGGCGTAAAGAAACGGCAGGTGGGGTTCATGTACAGAACAGCGAAGATTGCGCTGAGGACCCGCTCACCTTGTGCTGTTTCTGTAAGGCTTAGCCCACATATTAGAAGCTTAATGTGCGGTAATTTCAGATAACAATAATATTGGTAACCATTCCTCTATCGGGAAAGTGGGAGGAAGCGAAGCTTGGTAAATGCGTGTTTGATCTAGTGCTCTTCTTTGTTTCTTTCTTTCTTTCTTTCTTTCTTTCTTTCTTTCTTTCTTTCTTTCTTTCTTTCTTTCTTTTCTTTCTTTCTTTCTTTTTTCTTTCTTTCTTCTTCTCTTCTTTCTTTCTTTCTTTCTTCTTTCTTTCACTCTTTCTTTTTCTTTCTTCTCTACTTTGGCATTGCATAATGCTTCCTCCTAACGTAAGCGTTCACTTT
>NC_051184.2:120508638-120541340 GCF_013339695.2 Rhipicephalus sanguineus
TTAGGCTTGGCTGTAACAACCGGTAAACTGTACCCGATCCTCGCTCCACTTGATATATATTATTTTAGTTACGTTGTGAATTGTAAAAGAAAGTTAGCGCTACTGCCATTATTAACATGTCGTTCGTTACCGGCAGCAGTTTGTTTGCGCTTAAATAATATACATATCTTTAGTAGAAGGTGAAGACCGCGTCTGTCTGGAGATGCGACATATCACTCTAAACATTAAGAGAGTGCCGCGCACTCTCCTTTGGGGATTATATTCTTGTCCCACATTTAACTCTCTTTTCCAGAGTAAATCCCCTCTTTTTGAGGCAGAGTATAGTAATGCCCCCAGAAAGGGTTATAGTACTCCACCTCAATACAAGAACATAACTCTTGCCGAAACAGAGTAGCAGGACCCCTACGAAAGGAGTAGTACTACACCTCCAGAACAAAATGGCAGATCTCGACCCAAATTGGCCCTCAAAATTGTTTTGACAATTTATTTGCGCGTATATCGTAATGATGACATAATAACGAGCACTACGACCAAACAGAAAACGCGCGAGCGAGGTTCGAACCAATGACCTCTTCACGCACCTCAGATTTAAAGTCCGACACGCTACCACAACGCCACACCGGATGACGACGAGTACCACACTTTAACAGCGAACCTGTTTAGCGAATCGTTCCTTGTCCGGCGAATCAAAAAGCTGTCATCATCAAAATGAAGAAGGCCACAGTGAAGTCAGCCAAGCGAAGTGGTGCTCCGCCATCAGAAACCCTAACAACGGGGATCAGCTTCAGGCCGTCTAGACAGTCCAAGTGGCGGCGGTCAAGCTTAGCCTCCCCGTCCCAATGGGAGAGGAGGCCACTGCGCGCTAGTCATGTCTTTCAGGAATAGTAATAAAGTTTCACCAACCAGCCAGCCAGCCAGCCTGCCAGCCAGTACGTACAATGAGAGAATACAATGAGCGAACGGGACATGCAACGGCTGCTGCCAGAAGACCCCGAAGCGATGGAAGGCTTACGCCAACGACAACGTGCCGGTAGATCTATGAGAGCTACAAACTCTTGGTTTCAGCGCGAGGTTCTGTCTGTGCAGTTTGGACATCGATATCGTGTCTGTGGCTGTCTGTGGCTTAACACGAATCCCTCTGCGCTTAGAATCGACGTAGAGCAACCTAGCATCACCTAATTAAACCCTAGCAACGACATAGAGGGAACCTAGAAACAACCTTGATCACCTAGCAAAGCCCTAAAAGCAACCTAGAAGCACCCAGAAAGTATTTAGAATTGTCCAGTTTCGCTGTTTCAAGCCTTGCGCGGCTTAGTGCAAGCTACGCCAATATTTTTTCTTTCATGTTATCAGTGATCATGTCAGTGATCTGTCTTCATTTTCTTGTTTAAAAACACCAATTTGAGTTGCGACAACCAAGCACAAGGTAGTTCATTTGTTCGTTTTGTGCTTCCCAATATAAGAACGTCAATCCGGCAAGTTTCTCAGTAAACAAGGTTAGCGTAAGTGAAGATGTGTGCGGCATTCGCGTTGACTCGCTAAGCGGTTAGTCATTTCTGTGTAGAAAACGTTGTACTACTGAAGTGCACACTGAAAAGCAGTTTTAGTCACCCCCTCGGACATATTTTCGGCCATTATTGTTCACGTTCTGCGACTACAGCCGTATAGCCCACTCTAGCAATACGGACCATTTGGCTTAGGGCAGTATACTCCGTGCGCGAGGTTCGTAGCAAAAAACGTGAATATTGAAATACAAAGAATTCAATAACCTTTCGAATGTAGTTTGGATCGCGACCTGCTCCCTTAGGTGATATTCGCATATTTAACGACACCAATTCAAAGCCAAATGCGCGGATATCAGGCGTTATCCCAGTGGATTCCTCTACACTGAAAGGCAGTGGAGGGCGCTGGACACGCTGCTTTTTCATGAGTTGTCTCTAGCACCACGACGAATACAGTGCTCTGTACTGTATAAACATGTGCTTAATAATGAGTGGTCATCGATCGCCGTATGCCAGCACATCAATATCAATAATATATATATATATATATATATATATATATATATATATAGGATTAAGGGGAGGCAGAAAGGTAAGAAGAGAGGAATGGGATAGGGAGGGAAGCGCGCGCACACACACACACACGCGCGCGCGCGCGCACAAACACACACACACACACACAGGTGTGTCACAATCGATCAACGAGGCGGGTCGCTCGCAGAAACTTCATCAGCGCCTTCGTTGCTTTCTGGCGTGAAGCTCGGTCTTTCCGATATTGCAAGATTGATTGCTCAGAAAGCGGCTGGTCGTCGAGGCGAGCAAACACTGCTGTGAGGGACTATCTCTGAGAGCTGTACTGAGGGCACTGACATAAAATATGCTCGATGGTTTCGTCATTGCCGCAATGGTCACATGCAGCTATGTCTGTCATTCGGTTGCGGCAAGCAAAGACGTTCGTAAAAGACACCTCAAGCCACAAGTGGCAGAGAGAGAGAAGTGGTGTGTAAACACATTTGACACTCTCCTTTCATATGGAGTGGACGTGCATTTCACTCTATGCGAGAGTAAAACAACGCTCTGAAGAGTAACTAGACTTTTTTACTCTAGCGATCCCCTTACCAGTTTCTAGAGTGTACAAAGCTGAAGAAAAAAGGTATATTAGTATGTTGACTGGATAGACCGTCCTTCACCCATCGTCGCGGATCGAGAGGTCGTGAGTTTGATTCCAGCTTACGGAATTTTTTCTTCTAGTTTCTTTAGTTGCTATTTGATCACGTGCATTTTTCTGACGTATTTCTGTGGCGGAAATACGTCATGAAAGTCTTGGTGGACCTCGGCATAAAGCACTTTCGTGTTAAAAAAAGGATACAATTTGAAAGTATCGGGTCGGATACAATAATTGCGGCTGTACCTTGTCTCTGTATCTCATGTAATTCTCGGCCGAGTGTCTTGGATCGTATCGCGATGCAATTTCAAAGTATCTGTGCCCAGCCCTGCCCACGGGGTTGCAGCGCTAAAGATTCGTCGTCTAATGCGCCATCCCGAATGTGGCATGAAAACCACCTGCAAACGGGCGTGTCCCCTCGAAAACGGATTGCAAGCTGGGCATCTTGGTAAACAATTTTAGGGGCGAAGCTCCTTAAGGCGGCACCCGTTCGTCCCTCGTCGTGCTCGTAGTAGTGAGTAACAAGTCTTACCCTTTGACCTCCAAGGTGGTGCCGGTGGGAGATTTCTCCTGTGCGTTGTTGAACAATAAAAAATTCGCAGCGTGCGCGTTAACTAAAAGCCGAATTCTTCTGTCTCTGTAGAAGTGTAAGTGTTAGCTAAAAGCCGACTTCTTCTGTCTCTCATTCCCATTAGCAGCCATTGTTTACCTCCAAGGTAGTGCCTGGTGAGATTTCTCCTGTGCGTGATTAAACAATAAAAATTTTGTTCCAAACGCCGTTGATTGATGAAATAAACCAACGAAAGACGCCAGATGTTTTGTAAAAACAAAACGAAAGAACGCCAGATGTTTCTAAAGCAAAACGAAAAAGACGCCAGCTGCTTAACGAAAGACGCAAGGTGTTTTCTAAAGCAATGGTTTTCTAAACAATGAAAATTCACAGCGTACATGTAAAATTAAAGTGAGCTGCAAGTCGTCATAACTCATCGAACCTTTAGTATAAACGCGCCCGATCTCACGTCGGTGATGATGTACCGGGCAGAATTCATGGAAGATTCACGGTTTACCGATGAACCTCCGCAGCTTCGCCCACTCATCATCATTCACTCCGTGGATATGCTGTGATTTTTTTGCGGTGAACTTCGCAAGGAGAGAGGATCAAACAGCACGAGGGGAACAAGGACAACAAGGGAACGAAGACGATAGGACAAGCCTTTCGTTACTTTGTTCTCCTTGTTCTCGTCGCACTGTTTTATTCTCTCCTAAATTATGACACGACCATCCTTCATCAAGTTGTTACTAATGCACAAGGGCGAAACAAGAAAGGTGCGTTCCCATTTGCTAGCTTCGCTGTTCTGTTTTTTCACATAAGTTCGCCCCAAGATTTACGTGGGCTGTGTTCCTGGTCCTGCGGTTTCCGAACATAGAACAGTGCGAAAAACAAACACGACTGCGATTTATTTCTTTCCAACGTCATTTCAGAGCGACATAAAAGCCACATCGCTAAAATTTGTGGAAGCGAAGATGCGTACCCACACACACGTGTGCGTACGCATTGCCTGCCTCTTCTTTCTCTGCCTCCATCTTGCTGCCCGTGCACCAGAGCCTCGGTGCCGCTGTTCGTCATCACACTAATATATGGGTCATTCCATGCCAACTGTCCCAGCATGGGCGCTCGACAAAAATCAATTTCTCTGGAAAAATCCGAGAAAATTACACACGTATAGAGATTAGTCCTGCAGTGTTTTCCCGAAATATTTTGAGCGGAAAAGATTTTTCAGGCACGTGAGCGCCATTCGAACTTCTCGATATGGTGGAAAACCAGGTACGAAAGAAAAATTCGCTATAAATGGACCGTTTCACGCATTCATTCGAAACTTGCTTTTTTGTGTTTTAAGAGCATCGCGCATGTATTATAGGACAGTTGCTTAGAGTAGCCTTATGTTTTGCACTCCTTGGCGCGTAGGTAAAATTGGGTAAATTGCAGCGTCTTCGGGAATTTTTTACAAAAGACGACTGTAGATCAAATACATCAATTATTTTTATAGAACTCTCCATAACATGCACTATTGCCTAAAATTCTTGTTATGCCTGTGTGCGGCGCACAGGCTTTAAAATAAAATCCTGAACTTGGAAAAAACGCTACATTGGCCTATGTTCAAACGTATGTAGGAGCCTAAGGTGGTCCAAGAAAAAATAAGTAGAAAAGCGCATACGATTGAGAATCATAACAACTTCGTCCACAGAAAGTTTAATCGAAGTAGGTTTTGTTTTATTGAAGAAAAGCTTTTTTGAAGTTTAGTCCCACCATTGCATTATTTTGCTATGGGGCAGTACAAACCGACTGAATTTACTGCATAAAAAAAAGAGGTAATGTATTCGTACCACATGGTTTTCAGCTCCTTTTGTTAGTACTTTATGATGTATATTACATATCAAGAAGACGATAAACAAAGGTTAAAATATAACATTACCATTGGCTTAGGTGCCGAAATTCCCCAATAATGAATCGCGTTACTTATTGCATGCGGCTCTGAGAATCATTTGGCGTCAAAATAAGTTAAGTCTCAAAGATCATGTAAATCGGAGAAAGGAGGCGTGAGCGTGGTCATTTATAGCGGGTCCAAACGGAGCTCATCTAAGTATTCCGCGACGAAGGGCACATTATGTGACAACGCGCCGCGTATTCACGCATTCCGTCCGTCGACCGCGACACTACGGACGGGATATGCCAAGCTATTTTTCACATCCTTATTTGGATGGTTGCAGGCAACAGATTTTGGTTAAAGTAGAATTTGTCAATCTGGTAACGTGCACTGTTTTACTGCTGTTATGAAATCCCAACAGCCTATTTATGTGGCGTAGTTGTCCGGCGCCGCTCCCTCCGCCTCCGGTGTGCGTAAATAATGCAATAGGTATCGCGATTCATTATTGGGGGAATTTTGGCATCTAAGCCAATGGTATTGTTATACTTTTACCTCTGTTTATCGTCTTCTTGATATGTAATGTACATCATAAAGTACTAACAAAAGGAGCTGAAAACCATGTGCTACGAATACATTACCTCTTTTTTTTATGCAGTAAATTCAGTCGGTTTGTACTGCCCACATAGCAAAATACTGCAATGGTGGGACTAAACTTCAAAAAAGCTTTACTTTACAAAAACAAAAACTACTTCGATTAAACTTTCTGTGGACGAAGTTGTTATGATTCTCAATCGTATGCGCTTTTCTGCTTATTTTTTCTTGGACCACCTTAGGGTGCTACAGACGTCTGAACATAGGCCAATGTAGCATTTTTTCCAAGTTCAGGCTTTTATTTTAAAGCCTGTGCGCCGCACACAGGCATAACAAGAATTTTAGGCAATAGTACGTTTTATGGAAAGTTCTATAAGAGTAACTGATGTATTTGATCTAGAGTCGTCTTTTGTAAAAAAATTCCCGAAAACGCTGCAATTTACCCAAATTTACCTACGCGCCAAGGAGTGAAAAACATAAAGCTACTCTAAGCAACTGTCCCATAATAAAAGCGTGATGCTCTTAAAACACAAACAAGCAAGTTTCGAATGAATGCGTGAAACGGTCCATTTATAGCGAATTGTTCTTTTGTACCTGGTTTTCCACCATATCGAGAAGTTCAAATGGCGCTCAGCCCCGCCACGGTGGTCTAGTGGTTATGGCGCTCGACTGCTGACCCGAAGGTCACGGGATCGAATCCCGGCCGCGGCGGCTGCATTTTCGATAGAGGCGAAAATGTTTGAGGCCCGTGTACTTAGATTTAGGTGCACGTTAAAGAACCCCAGGTGGTCCAAATTTCCGGAGCCCTCTACTAAGGCGTCTCTCATAATCATATCGTGGTTTTGGGACGTAAAACCCCAGATATTATTATTATCAAATGGCGCTCACGTGCCCGAAAAATTTTTGCCGCTCAAAATATTTTGGGAGAATACTGCATTACTAATGTCTATATGTGTGTAATTTTCTCAGATTTTTCCAGAGAAATCGATTTTTGTCGAGCGCCCCGGCTGGGACAGTTGGCGTGGAATGACCCATATATATATATATATATATATATATATATATATATATATATACATATATATATATATATATATATATATATATATATATATATATATATATATATATATATATATATATATATATATATATATATTGTTAAGCTGTTTATTGGACAGCACTCGGCGACAATGAGCTATGGCGACAGTCAAGGCAAAGGCACGGGCTCCGAGCGCGAGCGGCCTTTAGAAGAGGACGACCCACTAGGAGCCGCTGGAGAGCGCAACCGTTAAACAGTACCAATTGCTTCGCCACAATTACCCCGGGTACGAAAAGGGAGCCGTCCGGCGACCTAACAGCTCGTCATTATGAGTGGGTCATAGTAGGCTTTGAGGCGCTCCACGTTGACTATGTCGCGCCCTCGACGGCGCATGTCCGAAGCTGGTTCGATGGGTTCGATCAGGTAGTTGACCGGGGATGTTCGCTCGACGACCCGGTAGGGGCCTTCGTATTTCGGCAGTAGTTTTGACGAGAGACCAGTTGCAGTGGTAGGGACCGAGAGCCATACGAGCGCTCCGGGGAGGAACGTGGACTCAGAAGTGGTGGTGCCACCGCGAAGGCTCTTCTGCCGCTCTTGTTCGTGCGTTGTAAACGACTTTGCAAGCTCGCGACACTCTTCAGCAAGCCTGGCTGTGTCAGAAATAGGCGCACACTCAGATGGATCCGGCTTGTAGGGTAGTATCGTGTCAATGGTGTGCGACGGGTGCCTTCCGTACAACAGGAAAAAGGGTGAAAAACCAGTAGTGCTTTGAGGGGCGGTATTATAGGCGTAGGTGACGAAGGGCAGAATGGCATCCCAATTTGTGTGATCGGCGGCGACGTACATTGAGAGCATGTCGCCGAGCGTGCGGTTAAAGCGTTCGGTTAGGCCATTCGTCTGCGGGTGGTAAGCAGTAGTTTTGCGGTGAACAGCATGGCACTCTTTGAGAATGGCTTCGACGACCTCCGACAAGAAGACACGGCCTCGATCGCTGAGAAGCTCCTGGGGTGGACCGTGACGCAGCATGAATCGGTGTAGCAGGAAGGAGGCAACATCGCGCGCTGTAGCCGCTGGGAGGGCTGCGGTTTCGGCGTATCGCGTTAGATGGTCGACGGCGACGATGGCCCAACGGTTACCAGCCGACGTCAGAGGAAGTGGTCCATATAAATCGATGCCCACGCGCGCAAACGGACGGTTAGGGCAAGGTAATGGTTGTAGACCGACTGGTGACACGTGCGTTGAAGGTTTTCTGCGTTGGCAATCGAGGCAGGAGCGGACGAATTTCTGCACGTAGCGGTACATCCCTCGCCAGAAGTATCGTTGTCGAATGCGCTGGTAAGTTTTGGATACCCCAGAGTGCGCGCATTGCGGATCAGAGTGGAAGGACTCGCATATTTCAGCACGCAGACTTCGGGGTATCACAAGTAGCCACTGGGGGCCGTCGGCGTTGTAATTGCGTCGGTGCAGTAGGTCGTCACGAATGGCGAAATGGTGGGCTTGACGACGCAACGTGCGAGTGGTTGGTGTTGCCGACGGATCAGTGAGCAAGTCTATCAGCGAGGCGATCCACTTATCCTTGCGCTGCTCGGTAGCGATGGTGTGAACATCGATAGAAGAAACAGCAATACTGTGAGATACTGAGCAGGAGGCATTGTCGTCAGGCAAGGGGGAGCGCGAGAGGGCGTCGGCGTCAGCATGCTGGCGTCCGTTGCGGTACAGCACGCGGATGTCGTAGTCTTGCAGGCGAAGTGCCCAGCGGGCGAGACGGCCCGAGGGATCCTTCAATGACGACAGCCAGCATAGTGCATGATGATCGGTGACGACATCAAATGGGCGACCATACAAATAAGGTCGGAATTTTGTAAGAGCCCAGATGATCGCCAGGCACTCTTTTTCCGTGACGGTGTAATTGGTCTCGGCTCTAGTAAGCGTACGACTTGCGTATGCTACGACATATTCGGGGAACCCTGGTTTGCGCTGCGCAAGAACAGCGCCGAGGCCTACACCGCTCGCGTCCGTGTGCACCTCCGTTGGGGCCGTAGGGTCGTAGTGACGTAGTATGGGAGGAGACGTCAACAAACGACGGAGCTTGGCGAACGCGTCGTCGCATTCGGACGACCACGAATGTAGGGGCCCGTTACTCCCAAGGAGCTTCGTCAGCGGCGATATGATGGTGGCAAAGTTGCGTATGAAACGTCGAAAATATGAGCACAGTCCGACGAAACTGCGCAGTTCCTTGACGGACGTGGGTTTGGGAAATTCGGCCAGGGCCCGAAGCTTGGCCGGATCGGGAAGGATTCCGTCCTTGGACACGACGTAGCCTAGGATTGTCAGCTGCCGTGCTGCAAATCGGCACTTCTTCAGATTCAGTTGGAGGCCGGCGTTGCTCAAACGCGTCAGAACATGCCGCAGACGTTGAAGATGCGTGGAGAAGTCCGGAGCAAAAACGACGACGTCGTCCAGGTAACACAAGCACGTGTGCCATTTCAAGTTGCGCAGAACGGTGTCCATCATGCGCTCGAAGGTCGCGGGCGCATTGCACAGACCAAACGGCATGACGTTGAACTCGTACAAGCCGTCGGGCGTGACAAAGGCAGTCTTCGGTCGAGCATCATCAGCCATGGGTACTTGCCAGTACCCCGAGCGCAAATCGAGAGATGAAAAGTATTCTGCTCCTTGGAGGCTGTCAATCGCGTCGTCGATGCGCGGCAGCGGATAGACATCCTTCCGAGTGATCTTGTTGAGCCTTCGATAGTCCACACAGAACCGCACAGAACCGTCCTTTTTGGCAACGAGAACAACAGGAGACGCCCATGGGCTGTCCGAGGGTCGAATAACGTCGCGTCGAAGCATATCGTCGACTTGCTCATTAATTACCCGTCGTTCTGTGGGAGACACGCGATATGGACGTTGCCGCAGTGGCGGTTGGGCGCCGGTGTCGATGCGATGCGTAACAGCGGACGTGCGGCCGAGAGAAGTTTGCCCGACATCGAAAGAAGAACGAAATTCTTCCAACAGGCACGGAAGCTGGGAACGCTGGAGCGACGTAAGGTTGTCAGCAATGGCGGGACCAAATACATCCGCGGGTGATGAATCAGACGTGGAAACTGCACTGATGGTACGGGAACTGGTGCAGTGCGAGTCATCGGGTGCGTCCAGAACTTGTGCGTCTTCCAGGGGCTCCACTCCGCCGAGACATTCCCCTCGCACCAACGTAACAATGTGCGGGGATGGGTTGGTAACAAAAAAATGCCAGGCCTGCGCGGAAAGCGCAGCACAGTCACAGCGAAAGCTGGAAGAGCGGCATTTCTAGAGCCCGTTGTAAACTCTCTTGGGGCTACTAATACAAGTACACTAGCAAGGCACCCACTACGCCATAAATCACAATATTTGTGAAATTGGGAAGCACCTACAACGCCATTATTCGTCATTGTGCGCAGAAGCGAGGTTCCAGCTATACATATGTAAGGCATTATGTGCACTTTGTTTACGTGATGACTGATGACGATGAAGAACTGTGGCTCAGCCCTTTGTAATGGGTTGGAAGCTTTAAACGGCTCACCAGTTACGTAATTCGCATTGTGTGACGCCCGGTCGCTATCTAACTCTCCCACCATGCAATATAACATACATTGACGTGAGAAAGAGAGACAGAGAGAGGGGGGAAGAACTTTATTGCGACCCTGCGGAAATGGATGATGGGCTCATGGGCTTCCTTGGCAACCAATGCAAGTGCACTTGCGAGGAACCCACTTCGCTATAAATCATAATTTCTGTGAAGTAGGGAAGCAGCCACTATGCCATTTTTCGTCATTCAACAGAGAGCCGTGGTACCCGCTAAAAACATTTAAGGCATTATGCGCACTTTGTTGGTGTTGTGCCTGATGACGATGAAGAATTATTGCAGAGCCCCTTGTAGTGGGTTGGAAGCATCCAACAGCCCACTCGTTGCGCAATTCGCATTGTGTGACGCCTGGTTACAGAATTCGCGTTGTGTGGTGCGTGGTTGCTATTTCACTCTTCTACCACACTAAATTACATATGTTAATGTGGTTCCTTCTGGACATGAAGCCTGTATAGCGTCGTTTTGCACGGCAGTTCCAAGCACCGGCATGGCTCTGAGGTACAACACTGGGCTCCCACGCAGAGGGCCCAGGTTCGAACCCCGTTCCATCCTGGAAATTTTTTCTTATTTCGTTTTTCTTTCTTATTTCGAGCGATAGTGGTTACGGACACCGGCGGCGGCGGCGGCGGCGGCGGACAACTACGCCACCAAAAACGGCCGTTGAAATGATCTCATAACAGCTTTCGCTGTAAAATAGCGGTGCTACCCTGAGTGACTTTCACGGTCGCGAAAGGTACCAGCAACCCTTTCCTAGTGCGAACGCGGGCAGATGGCGAAAGGAGTGCAATGGTGTCGCAGAGACCGGCGCAGTAAACTGGCACGGCCGTCGACGAGCTTGGGGAAACTTTGGTATCGTCTTTGACGAGGATCTTGGTGCATGCCGATGGACTGTCTGCCGGCGTCAAATGTGAGAACGGTGAGAGTTCGAGGGCGGCTGGTGCGCAGTGAATTATGGCGTCGTGGCGGGAGAGAAAATCCCATCCCAGGATGACGTCGTGGGAGCATGCAGCAATTATGATGAACTCGACGTCGTACAGAACGTCCTGGATGACGACGCGAGAAGTGCATACTGCTGTAGGCCTAATACTCTGGGAGCTGGCGGTACGGAGGGACATCCCAGAAAGTGGCGTCGTCACTTTTCGGAGTAAGCGGCTAAATTTTGCGTCCATAACGGATACGGCGGCTCCAGTGTCGATAAGGGCAGATGCGCGCACACCGTCCACAAACACGTCTATGACATTCGATGGACTTCGCTGAGGGCTTTTACAGTTCGATGGCGTCGCAGCCCTTGCCTCATGGACTGCGACGCCTAGTTTTCCTGCTCTCGTGCGACAGAACGTGGCCGCATTGGTGAGAGTGAGCGACGCCGTGGAGACGGAGAGCGGCGAGTGGATGGAGCTGGGCGTGACGTCGGTGACATAGGCGGGTCGTAGAATGCACGGCTGGACTGGCTGATGGTGGGTGACGCGACTCGAGGCGGCTGCACGCGATGGCAGTAACGTGCCACGTGACCGGCATAACCGCATGCAAAACAGATGGGCCGATTGTCGGGTGTGCGCCATCGGTTCGCCGGGGCAGGTCCCGCCGATGTCGCAGGATGCGATTGACGGGGCGGCTGCTGAAACGACTGCATGGTGGGTTGCAGTCGGGGCCTAGGGATGACGGCAGCATACGGAGCCGGCACGCCCGCTTCGAAGGACGGAGGTCTAGCGGCGGCTTCGGCGTAGCTCAATGGAGCAGCCGCAGGGATTGCCTGGTGCGTCCTGGAGACAACTTGAGCGTAAGTCTGTGGCGCAAGAGTCGGAGGTTGCTGGTGGTACTCAGGCATCACCTCGGCAATTTCCTGCTCAATTGCTCGTCGGAGGGGAGGAAGAAGGGTCGTCGACGACTGTTGAACGTGCGGCGGGTGGGCGAAGGCCAGGAGAGAGAACTGCCGTGCGATTTCCTCGCGCACGAATGCCTTCACTTCTGCCAGCAGCGTGGCCTGGTCAGGTATGGCCGCCAAGCCAGCAAGCTCGTCGTCGCGTGATGGAGAGCGGCGGGTCATCGAACGTTGCCGGCGGAGCTCCTCGTAGCTCTGGCACAGTGTTATGACCTCGGCCACGGTGGAAGGGTTTTTGGCGAGCAACATGGTGAAGGCATCGTCGTCAATGCCCTTCATAATGTTCCGGATCTTGTCACCCTCGGACATGGTGCCGTTGGCTTTCTTACACAAGTCCAGGACGTCTTCGATATAACTGGTGAAAGATTCACCGGCCTGCTGAGCTCGTTCGCGTAAGCGCTGTTCTGCTTGCAGCTTACGAACTGCAGGGCGGCCGAAAACGTTGATGACGGCGGTCTTGAAATCCGACCAAGTCGCAAAATCGGACGCGTGGTTGTTGTACCACAAGCTTGCTACTCCCGCGAGGTAGAAGACCAAGTTGCTCAACTTGCCTGCTTCGTCCCATTTGTTGGGTACGCTCACGCGCTCGTAAATGGCGAGCCAGTCCTCCACGTCGGTGCCATCGGCGCCAGTGAAGATAGGTGGATCGCGGACGCGTGGGACACCGGGACATGTGGTCGGTGTGGGAGGCGGCGTTTGCTGAGCGGCGTCTTGGGGCATGGTAGATGGCAGGGTACGGGAACGAAGCTCCAGGGGCATCGAATGGGAGCACAGCACTCTCCACCAATTTGTTAAGCTGTTTATTGGACAGCACTCGGCGACAATGAGCTATGGCGACAGTCAAGGCAAAGGCACGGGCTCCGAGCGCGAGCGGCCTTTAGAAGAGGACGACCCACTAGGAGCCGCTGGAGAGCGCAACCGTTAAGCAGTACCAATTGCTTCGCCACAATATATATATATATATATATATTATATACACGATGGAGATTTTTTGTAAGCTATTACAGTGGCTTCGTCACAGTAGTTTCGTCTAGAACAAATGGAATACTTCAATATCCTTTGCACTAATATCACATCTTTACACGTTTGAAATAAAAAGTAAAAGTTAGGTAGCTTGAGCTCCCGGTCTTGCGAGGTGCAAAGACGTTGGTCATCATATAGTGGATGGACGACATATATAAAACGATCAGATATGGTGTTTGTTTTGGTGAGAACAGCGTGCACTATTAGTTACAAGGACTTTCAACGGATTATCATATTAAATTATTCGATTTAATATTCTAATAATATCTCGGGTTAACGTCCAAAAACCACGATATGATTATCAGAGACGCCGTAGTGGAAGGCTCCGGAAATTTCAACCGCCAGGGGTTCTTTAACGTGCACCTAAATCTAAGTACACGGGCCTCAAACATTTTGCCTCCATTGAAAACGCAGCCGCTGCGGCTGGGATTCGATCTCGCGACCTTCGGATCAGCAGTCGAGCGCCATAACCACTAGACCACCGTGGTGGGGCTAAACTAACTGAATTAGTAACGATAACAGATACACTCGCCCTTTGTGCATTTATGTGATTAATATACAATACAGAACCTGTTCTCTAACGCGGCTGCCTCACGGGCTCGGAGACCACAAGTAGGATTATCGGAGAGTACCAGTCCAGATATAGAATTTTGATCACAGTGTTAAATATATCGTGGTATGCGCAGTACCACAACGGGTTTTCACATCAGGTGGTGTTCTAGTGCGCTCTTCCCTGAAGGTGCTGAATGGGCGCGACGATATGTGAGCAGTCGAATAAATTTTATTGCTCTGTGCGTAAGGACAACTCCATCTGCCGTACGACAATGAACAAAATAGGGCGCGAAAAATAAATTACGACTTGAATCTGCGTAAAGCTTGACGCTTGTTTTGCCTGCGCATTTCTCTTGAACGGTGCGTACCGACTTGTGGAATAACGTGGCTTTCTTTGCAACTTCGAAACGCAATCACCAGCAGCAGACGCTCCGCGGACAACGCGTGCACGGCAGCGCGCAGCCGCTTTCGCGGGCGAGCCGACGACCTTCGACGCTTTCATCGGCCCAACAGGGGAGCATCCGGCGATGGCGTCGCGCGCGCAAATGTTAGGTTGCCTCATCTGTTATCGGGAGTTCTACATCAACATCCAAGGCCTTCGATATTAGAGAAACGAGAACAGTCCAACGCAGGCACTGTTAAAACTGTGGCTGCCCGCGTCGAGAGGCGCTATCGCTTTCAGTTGTCTTCATACTAAAAATATTTAGGGGTTCCGTGGCACTCTCGAAAAGCCGTTGGGATTCCCTAAAGCCAGAAAGCTTGAGAACGCCTGCGCTAGACAACTCTGGCGGGCATAGGGTATTCTGCATTACGGTGGGACGTAACGAGCTCTTTTATTGCGTACGTGGCGGCGTCGCGTACGTAAGGACGCCACGTTTTGCGTATTGCGCATGGGCAGAGCGCAACGCTGCACATATCGCGTTACGTACGCGGCCGCTACGTACGCACGCATGTGGTGCGTGCGTGCGTACGTATGAGATGGTCGCGCCGCTCTCGAACACGTTCGCGACAGCGCGAGACTTCGTTTCGCAAAATGGCGGCATCAAACGAGCATCGGCCGGCTCTACTTTTCCATCGCGTATGATTTGTACCACTTAGTCGCAAAACGGTGTCAAAAAGGTCGGTCATGAACGCAGTATCTCTGTCGGTGATAATAACTGCGGGAGCACCGTGCCTTAAAACGATGGCTTCGATAAAAAATCGCGCCACTTCAGCCACTGTTGCCTGTCGCAGAGCTCCTGTCTCGGCGTATCGGGTGAGGTAATCGGTGGCGACGATTATCCATCTATTTCCAGTAGTAGACGTTGGGAAGGGGCCCACAAAATCCATGCCGATTTGTGCAAATGGCGTCGTCGGCACATGAACAGGTTGCAACAGGCCGGCTGCCTTGACGGATGGCGGTTTGCGGCGCTGGCAATCTAGACATGTCTGCACGTACGTTTTCACGACCGTGGCAAGTTTCGGCCAGAAATAGTTCTGCCGAATCCTTGCCCATGTCCGAGTGTAGCCCAAGTGACCAGCGGTCGGGTCGTTGTGGCAGGCGTGCAGGACCTCACGTCGAAGCGATGAGGGAACGACGAGTAAGTAGCTTCTGCCACAAGGTGAAAAGTTCTTTTTGTAAAGAACGTCGTTGCGCAAGCAGTACGACGCCAGCCCCCTTGCAAATAATTTCGGCACGCTATTGGTTCGTCCTTCAAGGTAATGAATGAGCGGCAGCAGTTCGGCGTCGTCCCGCTGCTGTCGTGAAAAAGCGGCAGTGTCCACGACTCCCAAAAAGGCTGTGTCGTTGTCGTCTTGGTCTGCTGTTTCAACGGGAGACCGAGAGAGACAGTCGGCATCGGCGTGTCGTCTTCCCAATTTGTAGGCAACAGTGAAGTCGAACTCTTGGAGCCGAAGACTCCAGCGTGCGAGACGGGCGGATAGATTTTTCAAATTAACCAGCAGAGCGAATGGTGATCGCTGATAACGGTGAACGAGGGACCGCACAAATACGGGCGAAATTTGAGGACTGCCCATACCATTGCGAGGCATTCTTTCTCGGTCGTAGTGTAGTTGGCTTCTGTTCGGGACAGCGTCCTACTGGCATAAGCGATCACCTTTTCGCTGTCGTCCTGCCACTGTACGAGTACTGCTCCAAGACCCACATTACTAGCATCTTTGTGAAATATCGTTGGCGCGTCTTCATCGAAGTGGGCGAGAACGCGAGGCGTTGGCGCAGCTCGTCAAATGCCCGTTGCTGGTTATCGCCCCATGAGAATGGGATATCTTCCCTGGTGAGATGGGTCAATGTTCATGCGATGTGCGAAAAATTCGCAATAAATCGCTGGTAATAGGCACAAAGTCCCAAAAAACGTCGCACTGATTTTTTGTCCGATGGGGTCGGCGCGATGGGGTCGGTCCGATAGAGTTGTCGCAGAGAGATCGCCGCACCTACAGGACGGCAGGTGAGAAAGCGCGAACGTTTGGCAGTCGTACTACTCGCGCGTGCGTTCACCGTCCGTTTTTAGTGGCTACAGCTACGGCACCGTACTACGATTTATTGTGACGAAACATACAGCCATATTCCGGCTATCACACTTGTATTGGCTCAAAATGGCTGTCAACAACACGTACGTCTATTTGAATCTACCAGATGGCTCAACACGTTTCACGCTCGTTACGTACGCGGGTACTACCGCGTACTAAAAGCCCATTAGTGGCAAGCGATGCCACGTAACGCAAGGCGCTTCCGTGATGCGTACTTAGCAGCATTCCGCAGTACTAAAACTCTCTATTGAATCCAGCGTTCTCACCTGCGAAAAAAAATGCCGACGGATTACTGAACTGGAAGTTCTACGTGAAGACAGCAAACCATTTTCACAGTTTCGTTCCATTGTGAGCGCCCGCATGTCAAATAACATAGCTTTCTGGCTAATCACCAGCGCCACCTCCGGCGCTGTTACGACATCACAAATTATGGTGAAAGTAGCGTAAGGCAAGTGAGGACGAAGACGAGGTAAAGATGGAGAGGAACGCCACTGGCTCCGCTGTTTCGTCATTCTTCGCACCGCAAGTGCTTAGCTCCACCGACCCCCCCCCCCCCCCCTTTCTTTATCTTTTGTTTAGTGCGATAGCAATTATGTGAACAGTCTCTACGGGTTTTTGCCGTCGCCGTTGCCGTGGCTGTCATGTTCTTTCGGTACAAAGTCCAAATTGATAAGATCCCCCCCGCGGATTGTTGGTCTATCGCGGGTAAAAGCGCGCAAGCAGGGACGACGAACGCGGCCGAAGCAGAGATCAAACGAGCCGGCCATGAAAAAAAGACGCGGGGGGGGGGGGCGGTTGTCGCGCGAGCAGCCACTTCTTTGAACTTTGGATCTAAGAGCGCGGTCGCGATCGCTGGCGCGCGCTATCTCGAAAGCGAAAGCCAGCACAACGGGTGGCTCGTACACCCTTCTACGTGCTCTCACCACGAAGTTACTTTGCGGAGAGCATCTTCCTGGAGCGACCGTATCCTCTTACACCAACGTTTTGTACTTACGCGAGATCGGATACAAAACAGTTAGCTGCCAACCTCACTTCGTGTAAAACTACAATTTCTTGCTATCACATTCATTGTTTCGCCCATGCGGTGAAACTGTCACTTTTTTTTTGCAGAGAGAAAGGCACGCTGTTAACCACATAATCGACATCAACGCGTCCGTCACAGACTAGCGCCTCCTACACAGTAGACCTGTCTACACCCTGACGGGAGTTTTGCCGTGTCAATAACTGATACACTTACATCCGGAAAATGGTGTTTTCACGTAACACCCATACGATAGTGTGTTGCCACTGGCCTAACACTCTTATAGAGGGGTGTTTCCAATGACCTAAACAACTTGATCACGGAAAAAAACGTGAAAAGAAATTGCAGTTGCTTAGCTCGGCTATGCCAGGATATACGTAGCGTTAGCAAAGGTTAAGCTGATTACTCTTAGCTTTCCAGATTGTCTAGGATTATTGGCCTTCTTCTGTTCTTTCTTCGTACGCTGAACCGCTAATTGATAGGCAACTACTTCGGCATCCGATGAGATAAGCTTCTCAGCTCTTCTGCGCCGTTGAGCAGCATTTGCGCTCCCCTTCTCCATGGCGTTACCCACCTGCAAACGCCAGTCAGAGGCGCAATCAAGCGGCTCCAGCACAGTGTCAGACGTCGACTGCACAGCGAAGGCGAAGAGCTGCGCGAGCGCCGGCGCCAGTGTCTCTGCCATGGCTACGACGTCACTCATCTCGAATGCGTAGACCAGGAGCGGAGAGTCACGCGCGGCGGTGGCGGAGACAGCGCGCGCTCTGGCGCCAGTGTGTCTGCCGCGGCTACGACGTCACTCCTCTCGAATGCGCAGACAGGCAGTGGCGAGTCGCGCGCGGCGGTGGCAGAGAGCGCGTGAGATGCCGGCTCCGGTGGGCCAGCTGTCTGACATCCCTGTTCCTCGCGCATGCGCATCTCGGCTCATGAGGATCCACGCGAAATCGGCTCCGGCTAGGCAAGTGTAGCTAACGCTACAATAAAATCAACCAGTCAGGGAACACGCAATCCGACAGATGACATCAGCAAAGAAGGGGGACGCACGCGCCAAACAGTACACATAACAAAGCGTATTGTAAAATACCCCATGGACGGAGCGCTCTCACTACACAGCCTAACACTGACCATCTGGTATATATTATAGCCACAGCATCTCAAGCCGCCGTTCAGTGCTGGGGGGATATTCCTGTTCCGCATAAATGAACATTAAACTTCAGGAGAATAGGCGTAAATTTGTGGCATGCTTGTAGGTAGCGCTAAAAGAGACAAATCTTCTCATCTAAACTCGCCTAAGATCCAACCACTTTTTAATCAGCGTGTCCCAGTTATCATCTGGCACGCTTTGATGTCGGCCATGGCTGTTTCGATAAACGACTACCGGACTAAAATAAATTTGTTCACCCATCCATCCATCTAACCCTAACCTCCTATAGGATGTTTTAGTTGTAACATCAACCCTTAAATGATATTTAGGGAAGGAAAACACCCTAAATTCTAATTCTAGCAAATTTTGTTTAGGCGAAAGGGTGTTTTCCTCGCTTCAAGCCATCTTAAGTCTGCAAAGAGGTTTACAGTGTATATAAAAATTAGAGAACGTGACGCACAGTCAAAGCATGCTGGTAATTGTATCATGGTAAAGCGCTCTCATCGCTTTTATAGTGACGCTTCCCGCCATAAAGTTGGTGTGTCCAGTATTACGCTACGCCATCTTCGACGTGTCTCCATCAGCGACACTGAGGGACCGAAAATAGCGACCATGTAGCTATTTTTCAAATGCCATTTATCAAATGCGTCATTTCTATCACATACTGTAGGCTATCGCACTTTTGTCTTCAAGCTGGTGGCCAGAGTGAATGTGGCTATCGCAATGAAAGAGATCCATTTGAACTGGTGGTATCCATTGCGTACAATACAAATCCTCTCCACGTTATCATATGCGGACAACGAAATGTTTCCAGTGGCATCTGTGCTTTTGTTTTTCTTTTCTTCTGCTCGATGAATACTTACCCAGGTAGCACACATGGTCTAGAAAACGTTCTTTTAGGGATAAATGGGATAAAACGGATTCTAAACCAATTTCGACGTTTTAAAAACGTCACAGAAAATCCGTATTATATCCGTTTTCGATAACGTCTAGAAAACGTATTTTTTAAGACCATTTTGGTCTGAAACGTATATTTCATGACGTTTTTTCGATTCTAAACCAATTTCGACGTTTTATAAACGTCACAGAAAATCCGTATTATATCCGCTTTTGATAACGTCTAGAAAACGTATTTTTTAAGACCATTTTGGTCTGCAACGTATATTTCAAGACGTTTGTTCGATTCTAAACCTATTTCGACGGTTTAAAAACGTCACAGAAAATCCGTATTATATCCGTTTTTGATAACGTCTAGAAAGGCATTTTTTGAGACCATTTTGGTATGGAACGTATATTTCAAGACGTTTCTTCGATCCCAAACCAATTTCGACGTTTTAAAAACGTCTTGTTCGTGACGTCTAGAAGACGCACTTTATAAGACGTTTTGTCGCCCAGCAGCGGACTGCGCGCCACTTGGCCCATGCATGCATGGGCATGCATGAACCACCGCGAATTGAAATTTGAACTCGAGCCTGCGCGCGCCATCTCTCATTGCGATAAAGAAAGTAACGCGCAAAAGGATAAAGGCGTATGGTGTTTACATTGCATCAGCAATAATGAAGACTTCAAAGTTCGTTAACCAGTAAACTTTACGTAATTTGCTGTAATTTACTCGCAGCGATAACCGTCTAACTTCCGCACGAAGGCCTTAGCGCTGACTGTATCCATCCGCGCGGCCGTTGCTTCTGCAATGTCAGTTAAACTCGCCGATTTCGCATGGGCGGTCGAGCTCACCGGTCATGCACTCTTTTGCTATATTTCGTGCTTGTGTCGTGGTTCGTGGAGGCTATAAACGCAGCTGTGAAGAAACTATACTTCGCTGCGTGTTAGACTTGTGGACCCGAATGCAAGTATGTCTGTGTGGAGCGACTGTTACGCTGACTGACGGTTAGAGTCCCGTAAGATTCTCTGTGGAAAACTTCACTCATCAGCTTGCGCGCGGGACGCGCTCGCAACTTCCTTTCTTCTATGCTCGAGGGACGGGCGTGGTTACTTTGATGTGCGATTAGTTTTCTGTGGATTTGCGGATACTGTAAACCACGGGCTTCTGTCATTTTTGAAGGTAAGTTCATTTTTACTGCATTTGCGCTCAGTATTCGAGAACTATGACAAATGAAAAAGCGTGTTCCGTTGCATCACGGGCTGCATGTGTGACATGTTTCAGCAGTACGTGATTGCGGAATTTATTCAGCATACATGATAAGGCTGTCGAAACGTAAATGCACGTCATGGTTTCCGTCCATGTTCGAACAAACATGAGCGAAAACCGTATGTATATTTGTTAACCCAATTTCAGCACAATGACTATGTTTTTTTCTTGGCCGCCTGATGAGGTAGTTTCAATATATACGTTAGCTTAAGCTACGTGTGCCGCGTAAGAAGCAGTTTTAGAATGGGGTACGCAAAGATGACGTTCGTTGGGCGCATATGCTATTCCGCCACTGAACGTGAGTACGCAAGAGGATGGCGTGCGACGCATGCGGAGTAGCCAATTTTACAATGGGATACGCAGATAGCGTTTGTTATGTACGTAGCGTATAATGCATGCGCAATGGCGATGAACGAACGCAAAGCTTTGCGCACCCAATTTTAAAACTGCATTGTTGGAAGTTACGGCATGTGTCATATGTTTTATTGTGTCACTGAAGTTTGTGGATGCGAGAATCTTTGCAGCGACAGCGTACTGGTTCATGGTTTCTTCCACAGTACTAGCTGCATGTAACGAGGGGCTGGTCACGCTTCTCCGTTAGTTGCGAATTTCTGAGGGCATGAGTGTCAAAGACGCGTTTAACGGGAGGAGTTCGGCATTTTTTCTCAGTGCTGCCTTGACTATCTCGATGCGCTTTCGGACTTCTGATTTATGTTTCCCCTACTCTGTTGACCTCCTCCTTTCTCGGTAAAGCCTGCAGCTCTTAACAGAACCAAGAGGTTCTCTTGCGCGTCTTTTGTGCCTGGTTAAATATAGCAGGCTCGCTCTCTGTCGCCGTACGGTGTTATCGAGTTTTCATCTTTTCACACCGTCCTATTACAGGTATAATAGCAAATAATGAAATGACATTTTCTCCTATTAATTGCAGGTGGTACTGCCCTAGATGTTAAGAGACGCACCTGGTTAAATATAGCAGGCTCGCTCTCTGTCGCCGTGCAGTGTTATCGAGTTTTCAACTTTTCACACCGTCCTATAGGTATATTAACAAATAATTAAATGATCTTTTCTACTATTTATTGCAGATGGTACTTGCCCTAGATGTTTAGAAACAAAGGCTACACCAACTAAATTATTACTTTCTTCTTTTTGATGGGCTGACTGACAGGTTTTAGTATGAAAAAAGGTGGATGTAAAGAGATTGACATTTTCCTCTTTTCCTTGGAAACTTTCAAAAACAAAAGGTCACAGTTTGTAAAGCAGTTAACTTTTTTGAGCGTCTTTGTTTGTCGGCATCTTCAAGCAACCGCACTAGGGCTATTGTGCTAAAATATATTTGACGTGGAACGCTGCCGCATGCTGCTAATGGCACGACAACGTTCGTGTGTATGCTATTTGTAGTGTTCTTTGCAGACTTCCTGATGTGCCTAGTGATTTCCATCAAGTACCTGTCATGAAGCAATCTGTTCAGTCTGACTTGCCACACATTGTGATATTTTGACACTGAGAAATGTGATGTACTAAGTGCAATACCCTGATCTGCCTCTGACAATACTGAGTTTACAGCTGTGTGCTTATTAAGTAAAAAATGGGGAAGAGTCCCAATTTCTTTAGCTGATGTGTCTTATAACATTAATTTGTTCTTTTAGCCTGACATTTTCTAATACTGGGCATCATAAAAGAATCATGTTTTTTTTATCAGGCTGGTATTTTCATATTCCTAATTTTTATTTATTCATTTTAGTAAGTGGCTCATTCATTGTAATTTTTGCGGTCGTTTCGATTAGTTTTCTGTTCATACATTTTGTTTTCGCGCTACAGTTGGTTTGGTTGAACTTTTTATTATATGTCGCTGTAATTTACAGTGCTCATATTTTCTGCTAGCCATGGCACATTTAAGCTTAACTGTGTGCTCTCTAGGGATGTCAGACCATAATTTCTGTGATAAGTTTTGTACGCTGCATTTCGAAGCCTGGAACCGTTACTCCTTTAGTGGGCACCGTTGAAACACGTATGTTGCATCCACAAATATTTTTAGCTAACGTCTAAAATGGCGCCTTTTGTTCCCAACGTCTATCTTACTTCTGTAATGATGCCAGAGCTTTTTCCAAAATTTTTTTTTCAGTGAAAAATGTTCCAACAGAGGCATGTTGTAAGAACGTTCCTAAAAGTTTCATTTTTTGAGCAATACAATTCAGCAACAGTGATTTTGCAAGCAATTTACGTTCTTTTTTCATTACGCATTCTCGGCTCGGTGGGCCAAATATTATTTTGCAGTTTTGTTTTGTTCTTAGTGATTTCAACACATTGGAGACGATTTCCTTTAACTGTGGTCTTAAGTAGCGCTACTGAACGATTGTTTTGAAACGAAGGGAGACACACACCAGGTGCTTGATGCATGCCTCCTTTCCTGCTTGGAATGCTGTGTTGGAGCAAGATGGCGAGTTGGGCCTGTTGGTTTACGTTCATGTTTGGAAAATTAGGTTGAAGCACACTGAAAAAAAAAAAACGTGGACAGTAGAAGTGGACAGGAGTAAGTGCTGTCCTGTCCACTTCTATTGTCCATGTCTTTTTGTTGTGTTGCTGTGTTGGTTGTGGCTCGGTGTAGCGTCTTCTCATTCACCTATCGGATTGGTAGGGCAGATTCATCAATGTGCGATAACTGCAACTGCATAGAGACTATCGATCATCATTTGTGCCGCTGTATGCTATTTCAAACACATCGCCGGACTCTCCAGTGTGCCTTCAGGAGACTTGACGGTCGGCCTTTTCCCGAAGGAAAGATCTTGGGAGTCTGTCTTCATAGCAGATCAGCCCAGGAAACCACACGAGCCCTCCTGCAGTACTTCAAGGCACCAAACTGAGTGACCACCTGTGATACACTCCTCTGTGTGTTGTGAAATGTGTCTATTTCTCTCTATTTTTACTCCCTTATTCTCCTCCCATGAGTAGGGTAGCAAACTGGACGCTATTTAACCTCCCTGCCTATCCTCTGTTTCTTCTCTCTCTCTCTCCTTCCTACAAGAAAAAAGTTCAGCGGAAGATGAAGCGTTGAGGAAACGTTTTATCATGAATGCTTGTCTTCGTCAGGGCCCTGACGGCAGGGGCCCTGACGGGTGGTTTGAACCACCCAATCCAAGGGGTTGGGTGGTTCAAACCCCGCCCCCCCCCGAATATTTTCTATTTTGCTCGTGTTTATATACACGCACACATACAACCGCACGCACGAACATATATAAAGTATGGTTGAACCCCCCCCCCCAAAAAAAAAAAAATTCTGGTTACGCCCCTGCCTGACGGAAACTAGTCCCCTTGTCGAGGCATTGGCTTCAGCGACATTCCCTTTTCAACAATTTCTGTTCACTTCATCTTTGCGTTTGATTAAGTAAAGCTAATGAGTCGACGCTTACATATTGCAGAATGGCTGTGCCAGATCCTAAATTTTGTCATATTGCACCGTTAGTTGTTTGACAACAATTTTGCGAATGATGAATCATGCAACAAAAAGTGTTCTTGAAGGTTGAATACTATGTAGCTACATTTTAATTACCGCGATATTTTGTATTCTTTTGCCGCTTCTGAATAATACTATATAGTCGCATGCTGTATCTCATTTCGTGGTTTTTACGTTTCTATGCTGTACAGGAATCGTTGCTGTTTTACATAATAAATTATGACATGACCACTTTTGTCTGTGAATCTACTGAGCTCTCACTCTGTAATAGTAACTACGGAATAAAGTAACTGTAATTACTATAACAGAGGGGGCTTCCTAAAAACGTGCACTAATATAATTGCATGCGCAAAAACAAAACAGCTAAAAGAAAATAGATCCTCCATGACGTCTTAAAAACGTTTAGAAAACGTCTTTTCAAAGACGATGCAATGGGATATTTTTATTTTTAAAATGGGATTTTTTGCGACGTTGTTAAAACGTTTTCTAGATCGTCTTAAAAACGTTTAGAAAACATCTTTTCAAAGACGATGGAATGGGATATTTTTATCTGTTTTAAAAATGGGATTTTTTGCGACGTTTTTAAAACGTTTTTAAAACGTTTTCTAGAACGTCTTAAAAACGTTTTTTAGATCGTCTTAAAAACGTTTTCTAGATGGTCTTAAAAACGGATTCTAGCCGAACTTTAGACGAGATATAAAACGTTTCCTAGACCTTTAGCTTCTATTCCGTGACGTTTTCTAAACGTTTTGATCGTCTCGGATAAACGTTTATAAAACCTCAATTATCCGTTTTGTGCTACCTGGGTATTAACTCAAGAACAATCGCTCACACACGTTTCCAAACCTCCATGTGCGCCTGCTTCAACCCATCGTCGCCATCGTTGTTCAAGGGATGGGGAAGGGCGAAAACGATACCGGAAAAGAAGAGACAGCAAAGAGAAAAAAATCCGTCACGGGATTCCTATCTCGCAATGCAAAAACTATTGACTATCAAGGGAAGAGACTAGCTATTTGGTTTTCCCTCATGCTACGTAATCTACTAAGAATTACTTTCCAGGACTACATGCAGTAGCGCAGCGAAAAAGTGTGCGCTTCGGCTCATCAGAGTTGGCTGTGCTGCCACAGAAAGTTGTCGCCAGGTATAAAACAAATGGTTAAACATTTAGTGTGTCTTCAGCATCAAACACGCACAACCGAAGGCAAGGACCGAGTGACAGCCGACGAAGACAGCGCCTCTCATCGAGCGTTTTCACTCTATCCTAGAGCGCTAGATGCTGATATAGAGTATACCATAATGGCCAAGCTTACGCTATTTCATTTAAAACACTGCGTACTCTATTACGCGACTGCGGTAAGCCGCGCTGCTCGTATAGGAAATTTGTAAGCTTATCATTGAGAGTTCTCCTATTTCTTTCTTTAGGAAAGTGGTGGTCGATTTTCGGCACCGCGTGCTCTTCTGCGGGAGAGCAGTAAGCTGTCATGTATAGAGGTGGGAATTGACGGTTCACCGACAGCCACTGCAAACGGAGCCAAATCTACAGGAGCGACAACTGTCTGGTCCTCATTTTCAGCTATAGCTGCGGCGCGAGTTTCTTACATAATTTCTTTCTGAACTTATGCGCCTAATATGACAGTACTCTAAATTATTGCAAGGAACCCAGCTATTTTCCGCAAGAAACACGATACCTTAAGTAAAATTCCGGATTGTTAGGGGCAGGCGCTGCTCCAATGATGGGGCTACCACCACAAACGGTGTCCGCTTGCGCCCGTCAGCTGTTGCTTAATCAGTGCAGTTTGCGTAAACAAACGGCACGTTTGGTTCAGGTTAAGAACAGCGTAGATTGGGCTGCGGACCCGCTCACCTTGTGTTCTTTATGTGAGCGTTGTGTTCTTTATTACAATCCTAATTCGGGGTTATTCCAAATTGAAGGCGAGGGGGAAAGTTTGAGATAAAAAATAAAACCAGGAACTCTTGCCCTATCGTGAAATTGTGAGGAAGCGAAGCTTGGAGAAAGCATGCCTGGCGTTGTTCTTTCTTTCTTTCTTTCTTTCTTTCTTTCTTTCTTTCTTTCTTTCTTTCTTTCTTTCTTTCTTTCTTTCTTTCTTTCTTTCTTTCTTTCTTTCTTTCTTCTTTCTTTCTTCTTTCTTTCTTTCTTTCTTTGGCACTGCGCAATGCTTCCTCCTGACGTAAGCGTTCAGTTTTATTATAGGTGGCGGCCGTCCCCGGAACGCCGTTTTCGGACTCAATCAGCATGGCGCCCTTCATTTTCTGTTCAAGGTTCGTCACCTTCTTGTACGTCCCGACGAAAGGACCATCACGGGAGAATGCAAACGCGGTAAGAAATTCAATTTTTTCAAAGTCGGAATTTTCCTCAATTGTGAAATTCCTGATATCGACTTTGCGCGTTCTCCAGCAGATCACTTTTAGTCCGCGAACACGAAACATTTCAATGAAGCGCCCACAGCAAGTTAACTGCTTACCAGTTGTTTTTTGCATCTTCGGTATACCGCATTCGTATGCTTCAGTGCATCCTGCTTCCAACGAGCATGTGCGCGTGGCCTAGTGGTCAAGGCACTCGCTTTCAAATAGGGGGGAGCATTGTGCAAACCCCATCACCGGAACAGAAAATTTCTTTCGTCTGATTTACTATTTCTTTGATGTGCCCCAGCTGTTGCTGAGGAGGCACGTGCGTCAGTGATATCGAGTGCATCACATGTCAACTAGAAAATTATGCTGCAGTCCGCTGAGGCTTGTCCAGTCTCCTAAAACGCGGAGTATGAATTATGAGTACGGCTCCGTGTTTTCGGAGTTTATTTTTCTTGAAATTCGGAGGGTGTTTTTTAGAGTCTTTTTTTGCCAAAGATTCGGCGTTTAACGAAGTTTATTTTTCATAAATACCCAATTTTTCGAAATCCGGAGTTTAATTTTGCAATATTCTCTATACTGGATCCAATGCCTTATATGGCATGATATCTGAACACGAAGACATCAGAACACACAACGCCTATTTTAGTTGTCGGGAAAGTTTGAGCGCACAAACACATATATACACACAAATACAAATACTAGGCTTAAAAAAGTGTATGTAGACAGTCTGTCTACACTGTCTAAAATGGGTTTAGACAGTCTATAGACTCTCTAAATCTATTTTTAGGGGTAGAATACAAAACATATCTTGTGCGCATTACCACCTTAACATTTGTTATAGACGCAAGCATACTTTGCGAGATATACGTATTCATTGTCGTCTAGCGCATCCCGGTGCCGCCAGAGAACCGTATATCAAGATACTGTCTCGCGCTCCCGGGAGCCCTGCGTAGGTTTACGTCTCTCGCTCCGCGGGCGACACGCCCCTTGTTAAGTGCACGATGGGTGCAGTCTACGAGATACTGCTGACGTTAGGTAAACTTTGCATCTGCCAACTCGGCCGATGTATCGGTGCCCTCTTAGAACATGCCCTTTCTACAAAGAACGGAGCAGGGTCATACGTGCCACAGTGTTCGAGTGGTTGGGGTGCTCGACTGCTGACCTGAAGGTCGCGAGATCGAATCCCGGCCACGGGGGCCTCATTTTCGATGGAGGCGAAAGTTCTTGAGGCTCGTGTACTTGGATTTATGTGCACGTTAGACTACAACAGGTTGTCGAAAGTTCCGGAGCCCTTAGCTATGGCGTCCCTAATATTCATATCGGGGTGTTTTTAAACCCCAACAATTGTTATTTATTATTATTTGAACAGGGTCATAATGGCCGTTAAATCGGAGTTTATTGGATCAATCCGAATTGTCAAAAATTTGACGGTTGAGTGTTCATTGGACTTTTTCGAATTTATCTAAAAATGGGGTCCTAATATGAGTAGCCAACAAACAGATCTCCACTCGATATGAAACGTCACACATTTTCTAAGGAAAATCCAGATCTACACTCTAATAGTGCCCTTATGGCAAATACAAGAGACATTTTCTTGCAGTTTGAAATGTACAACGCAGCTTTGTTTGGTGCCCTTCCTGATGACGCCGATGTTTACCACAAAGCGAGTGTCCTTTCTCTTTTCAGCCCTTTGAAGGACGATGATTGCGCCACCGTCAATAGTCCCGTTACAATAGAAATTCAGCGGGTAATTGACCATTCGCCTTTATAGAAAACACCTGAGCTGTATTCGCAAGAACGTAATAGGTTATTCAGTGCGCAATGTCACGGATGTGCAGTGTGAATCTGCATGTCGCTGAGACTTCGGGAACGTAGGCCAAGCTGGATCAGCTGTGTCCATGCCTTCCTTGTCGTCCTGGTTTGCACCTGCCGCCGCCGATCCGTGAGACTGTGGCTTCGGCAGTGTAGGCCAAGTGGTTGCCTGATGACAAACCAACCATCATGGTGCTTCAGTCACTGTTGGACACACTTCGCGTGTTCGTCGGCAAGTTCAAAGCGCCCTAGCTCAGTCAGTACAACAGGTACTGTATCTTCTATGTCCAGTACTTGCAAGCCTTCTGTAGGCACCATGACACGACTGTACAGTGGGACTTATATGCCGGAGCTCCTCAGTAGGGGCGTATTCAGGGGGAGGCGCATACCGGGCCCGTGCCCCCCCCCCAAAAAAAAATTTCTTTTCCCATGTGATACAGAGGGCAAAATGACACTCGACCCCACCTATCTGCCCAGACCTAATGTCGGATCAAGGAGGTGCCCCCCTACCGAAAAAAATATTTCTGCCTACGCCACTGCTACTGAGTCAAGTACTATGGAACGCAGCACGGTTCTTTAAGCTCACGTGTTTTTAAAGACGATAGTCTTTCTTGGGGAACTTAAACGCCGAAATTTTGGTCTGTCTTTCTGTCTGTCCTTCTGTCTGTCTTTCTGTTTGTCGGCACGTCCCTCGATTCAGCCACTCGGCCAAAGTTGAACCACTTGCCCAAGGGCCAGCCATCGTGAACGGCAGACTAGGTTCATACTTGTGTACATTGTTGATCAAAAAGCAAACATTACGCATATCTGAGGCGCAACATCACTAGGTAATTATTAGACGGTGTGTTCCTTTAACAGAAAATACATAGATACGCAATTTTAAAGACCTTGATGGTATGCGTTTAACGTTGAGACTTAAAAGATTGCCACAGCTGAAGCGATCAGCGGTCCAAGCCGAGCAAGCGCGAGCGCCAACAACAACCGTCTTCGTCTTCTTCTTTCGCAGGCGTTCTTGTCTGCGCCCTACCATGTTACAAATCACTCCCCCGCGGAAAACGAGCCATCCTGGCGGCCTAAGGAACAGGTACAACTGGTGGGTCATAATGCGGCTTCAGTCGATCGACGTGAACAGTCTCGCGGCCGCGACGACAGCGGTTCGTAGATGATTGAACAGGCTCAATCATATAGTTAACTGGGAATGCTTGACGTAGGACACGGTAGGGGCCTTCGTACTTAGGCAGTACCTTTGTGGAAAGGCCAGGAGCGGAGGAGGGAACGCGAAGCCACACCAACGTTTCAGGCGAATACGACTGAGGAGGCAGGTTTTCGTCGTGACGGTCCTCCTGGCCCTACTCGCCCTACAATGTTACAACCCTAGTTTCTTAAGGTGAGCTGAAAATGCGACTGCGCTGAAACTTGTCTTCCTCCGCGCCCTGTGCAGAAGCTCATGTTGTGTTTCGGTTTCGGTTCAGTATTGCATTGTACGAATGACAGGGGGCGCCGCTCTGGCATTCCTGTTTTACCCAGGCGACGTGTAAAGTTTGTGGAGAGCACTCGTTGAGTGCGGACGTTTCTTCTCCTTCGACGCATCGCGCCAAACAGCGTGTTCGGGCTGGCCGGCGTCCCCACCGGTCGCGTTGGTCACCGCCGGTCTTCGCCTGCCGCTGCGCCGGGACTACCAGCCCGCAACACAGCACTCATGTTTCCCGACGTATTGCCAGATGGCCCATATCTCACGCAGCGCCTCTTCTATCGTCTTTAGACGACATTTGCAGCGAAGCACGCAGATACGCGGCCAATTTTTTTGTATGCTCTTTTCTTTTTCTCTCTCTTTCTTTCCTGCCCTTAATCCCCTTTCCCCAGCGTAGAATAGCAAAACGGACGCCCGTCTGGTTGATCTTCGTGCCTTTCCTTCCTTCTCCTCCTCTATATGCGAAAAGTTTTCACCATAGAGTGTATCAGGCCACAATGATGCGGGACATATCATAAGCCAAGGCGGGTGACCAACCAGAAAACACGCTTACGAAAGAGAATTTTTTTTAATTTGGTGCCTGGTCCTGATGTTATTTCGACAACATTTTCTACAACATTCGTCGGTTTCTACTCTGTTGTTTTCATGTGCGCTGGATGCAAGAATGGAATATGGTAGCATCACAAGGCTTACGGTATTTTATTTAAATTCCGTGAAGTTTAATACCAGACTGCGGCAAGCTGTCCTCATTGACTGGGAAATAAACAGTACCCTCGCCATTAACCGTTTTCCTGTTTCTTTTTTTATTTTTAGGACACTCGGGGGCGACTGAGAGTACAGCGTGCTCTACTATATGGGAGAGCAGAAGCTGTCCCAGGTATCGCTGTAATGGAGGCATACAAGCTCAAAATTGTGAATGGAGACGAGTGAAAACGAGTGAAAAAACTGATCTTTCCTTTCAGCAGTAACAGTGGCGCCAGTTTGTTGAATAACGTTTTTTTCTCAGATTGTTTGGTGATACCAGAAAGTGCTCTCAAATAAAACTATACACGAGTCTATTTTCGTAAGAAACGCGAAATCTTATTTAAAACTCTCCGTTGTTGCTCGCAGGCGCCGCTGCAAGGCCGGGACGACCACTACAAACGCTGTCTGCTTGCTCCCATGAGCCGTTGCTGACTCTATGGCAATTTGCCTATATAAACGGCAGCAGGATTTAACTGTAGAATTACAAAGCTGCTCTACAGTGCTACTCGCCTTGTGTTCTTTCTGAGATTGAATTGGATTGGATAAACTTTTACTTGGCACTCCAAAACACAGATCACTGTGTCACGGGCCGCTCCCACGTGGGGACTGAGAGGCCGAGCCCTTCAGCCGCCTGGTGGGCTTGAAGAGCCCAGAGTTGTTCTGCCAAGGACGGGCTGCGGATTGCCACCTCCCATCTGGCAGAGGTGATGTTAGGTAAATGAGCGAACTTGGTGCACTGCCAAAGCATATGGTCTAGGGTAGATATTTCCCCACAATATGGGCAGAGATTACTTGGGTATAGTTCAGAGTAAATAATGTTTAACATTATCAAGGTACGGTACGAGCCTCAGCGCAAATATTTTGACTAACTCTTTCATAACCGTGGAAAAATAGGCCACGTTCATATGTTTTAGTGATAACTTTTTGTTATGAATAATATCATGGATACAGTGTAATGTTATATGTAAATATGAAGCTAAGTGATTGTACTTTCCTGTGGTATTTCTTCGAAGTGTCATAATACGATAAAATTTGAAAGAATATTTCTGAAATATAGGGTTTATTGAACATAGCGTAGAACATTGTTGATGTTATGCCCACCACATAAAAGTAAAAAATAATAATGTGAGATATAGAAAAAATTCCTCTACAGCTTTCTATATTAGAGGAAAGTTTGAATGATCTAGTTAAAAAGCGTATGAGATACAATTTTTTTGTCTGCCCAGTGCAAGCTGCAATATTTCCTTAGGTTACACGGTTACCTTTTTTTTTTTATAAATTTTTCAAACACAGAAAAACCAAAAACATATTTGAAACGACAAATAAATTTGATATTGAGCCATATGTATTTTAGCAAATTATGCTATATAGCAGCACAGAAAGAAAAATGAGATACCAAAAGGTAGCACTGAACAAGTCTCCAAAACATTAAAGAGCACACAAAAATATTCTTCACCGCACGCATATAACTTTCTGAACATTCTAAACTTGAAAGCTACAAAAGGTCTTCACATTTCAGTGTCTGGAATTATCAAAAGAGGTGGAGCCATCTCTGAAGGCTCTAACATGTAAAATAAAATCTTCAGGTTGGTGTGCAACTTGGCAAAACAGGCGTTACAAGTTGCCTTTGTGCAGTTGTAAAGTTTCTTGTCGTCTTAGCAATTTCAACGCTCAAGAGCTCGTTCGTCAGAAATTTCGGTGTCGGCGTCGTTTGTTGTGAGTGAAAAATCTTGTATATAATAAATAATAAAAAACGCCAGGCCTGCGCGGAAAGCGCAGCACAGTCACAGCGAAAGCTGGAAGAGCGGCATTTCTAGAGCCCGTTATAAACTCTCCTGTGGCTACTAATACAGGTACATTAGCAACGTACCCACTACGCCACAAAGCGTAATTTTTGGGAAGTTGGGAAGCACCGAGCACGACATTATTCGTTGTTCTGCGGAGAAGCGAGGGTCCATATGTAAGCGATTATGTGCAGTTTGTTGATGCGGCGGTTGATGACGATGAATATTATGGTTGCGCCCTTTGTAATGGGTGGAAGCTTTAAACGACCCACTAGCTACCGTAATGCATATTGTGTGACGCCCGGTCGTTATTTAACTGTCCCACCACGCCTTTATTACACACTTTAACCGGAGAAACGTAGAGCGAGAGAGAGAGAATTGAATTTATTGAGACCCTGAGGAAATGGATCATGGGGCCTTAT
>NC_051184.2:120541440-120563807 GCF_013339695.2 Rhipicephalus sanguineus
GCGTTCGTTGGGCATGCTACCGACCTCGCGTCGTGGAACGCGAAGAGGAACGCTACGCGCCTCTCGTCTTCCCTCTAGCCTGGCCGTTAATTACGAAATGGTGCGCTTGTATACGTCTCTTCTTCCTGTTTCGTCCTTGTCCCATTTTGCGCCACTGTCTTATATTTCAACCGTTAATTCTCATGGGGCGAGCGGGGAACGCGGTCGACAGGCATGCGAGAGGGGGCAGCGTAGGGGAGGAGAGAGAGGGAAACGGGGCGCGCTTGCGCTGGCGCTCATCGCGGCGTTGCGCAGGAGAGAATTTCGGCAAGTCTACCCAACGCCACATTTGGTGAGGGGTAGGGGAAATAGGGAGGGGAGAGGAAAGTGGAGAGGGGAAATGGGAGATGGGAAGTGGAAAGGGTGAATGCAGAGGAGGTGTGTGGAGAGGACATGCGCATGTGCAGTAAGGGTGGTCACGCTGCACACCACCACAACCGTTTTGAACTCCGCTATAAGATGCTTCGCAACCAAAAGAAAGAAAGAAAATCCACAGAATATCCACGGGGTGAATGATGATGAGTTGGGCGAAGCTCCGGAGAAAATCGTCGGTAAACCGTGAATCCTCCGAGTAATTCGCCCAGTATATTATCAAGTAAACACGTGCGAAACACCGTGTGTATATTAAACATCAAACTTTTATTGCACTGTTGGTTTACGTGCTCCCTTCATTACAACGGTCCCCCTAGCGTACGTCGCCGCGCTAAATCGAACGATTGCCTTCCACCAATGACACGCGCCATATGTTCATACTAAAGGGTCGATGAGAGTCATGGCGACTTGCAGATCACTTTAATTTTATATGTACACTGCGAATTTTTATTGTTTAATCACGCACAGGAGGAATCTCACACAGGCACTACCTTGAATGTCAAAATTCAGTGCCTATCTATAAGGGGTGGTCAGTGAACGGTTCTGCAGCGCGAGCAGTCGGTTTTTTGAATGAAGAAACTCGCTAGCAGACGCTGCCTGCATTGGCCTCGCGTGGTGAGGGAGGGGGGGTCTAGAGCACGCATCTGCAAGGCAGTGAGCGCGGAGCGTCGGCGTGACGAGGCGAGAGAGGGGGGGAGGGACTAGAGCACGCATCTGCAACGCTGCGAGCGCCTCCGCGCCATCTAGGGAACTTTCTGAGAACTAGAAGTGGCTACGACAGCGCCACCTAGTGAACACTCCAATAACTAGAGGTGGCTACCTACTACTACTACATACTACAAAGGAGGGGCAGACCCACACCCTAAGGAGCTTCGCCCGTAAAAGTAATACTTCAGGCGCCGACACGCTGAGCCATGGAGTTCGTGCATACTTTAGAGGAAAAGCTGGGCCGAAAGAGCGCCGATGAAAAGAACACCGCCAATACCCTACGACTGCCACTGTTGCATTTTAGATGCGAACCAGCTTTCGCGCTGGGCTTTGTCCGTAGTTCCATTGGCGACCGTCCGCTTGCTAAAATCTACCATGGTCATCTGTAACATAATGAGCGCGCGCCCGCGCCAAGGAGAAGTCTTCTTCATCTAGTTCTTCGACCGCCTTGATGATGATACGTGCAGAGCGCGCGCTCGCGCCAAGGAGAAGTCTTCGTCTTGTTCTTCGACCGCCTTGATGATGATACGTGCAGAGCATTTTAGGATCCCGGGCTGCCGTATGCTGTCCTAGCTTGGCGTAACGCATACAAAACCACGTGTGCTGGCACGCGCCAGCGCGTTCGGGCCTGTGTAAGGGGCTGGGTAAGACGATGTGGCCTCTCCTTCTTGCACTCTCTCAGCAATCATGTGATGGCGTCGGCGAACGAGATTCTGAAGACGCGCGATGAATCAACGCGTTGTATCCTAGTCAGAACGCGCTGGCACGCGCTAGCACGTTCGGGTCGGTGTAAGGGGCTGGGTAAGATGCTGTGGACTCTCTCCCTTACATTGTCTCAGCAACCGCGTGATGACGTTGGGGAAGGAGTTTCTGCAGACGCGCGATGAATCCGCGTGGCGTGCTCCAACATGAGTTCGGGACGAGTAACAGCAACAGCAACTGCAGTGAACTCATGGTGTGCTCCACATGCAAGATGCGTTAACATTGGGCAATGTGCCCGTGATGAGCGGAACTTTAATTCGAGCTATGCGCTCCTTCGCATCCCCACATGGTTCCCTTTAGAGGGAGATAGTGACATTTTTTTTCACTTGCTTCAAGATCGGCTAAAATTAGCGCTATGCCGTGTTTCATGTAATAATAATTAAATATGTACATGTTGACATTTTAAAAAATTGGCCGCGTATCTGCGTGCTTCGCTACAAATGTCGTCTGAAGACGATAGAAGAGGCGCTGCGTGAGATATGGACGCCATCTGGCAATACGTCGGGAAACATGAGTGCTGTGTTGCGGGCTGGCAGTCCCGTCGCAGCGGCAGGTGAAGACCGGCTGTGACCAACGCGACCGGCGGGGACGCCGGCCAGCCCGAACACGCGGTTTGGCGCGAAGCGCCGAAGGAGAAGAAACGTCCGCACTCATCGAATACTCTCCACAAACTCTCTTATTTACACGTCGCCTGGGTAAAACAGGAATGCCAGAGCGGCGCTCCCTGTCATTCGTACAATGCAATACTGAACCGAAACCGAAACACAACACGAGCTTGTGCAGAGGGCACGGAGGAAGACAAGTTTCAGCGCAGTGGCATTTTCAGCGCAGCTTAGGAAACTAGCGTCTTTAAAATTGCGTATCTATGTATTTTATATTAAAGGAACACACGACCTAATACGTACCTAATGATGTTGCGCCTCAGATATGCGTAATATTTACTTTTTGATCGACAACGTTCACAAGTAGGAACAGCCGTACCAGTTCAAGATGGGTGGGCGGTAAGCAAGTGGTTCAACTTTGGCCGGGTGGCTGAATCGAGTGACGTGCCGACAAACAGAAAGACAGGCTAAGATCAAACTGTCGAGTTAGCCGTTTTTTTTGGGCTCGTTCCCGTGTTCTTCCTGGGGTCCCGTCACGCCGACGCGGACTCCCGGGATCCAAGGAAGAAAGAAAAAGAAGAGTTTCCCTGCCTTGGTGCTGCCGCTCCGCGCGTGGCACCGAGGTACCTGGTCTCGGGCCCACCAGCCCGGCGACCCCCCCTACCTCAGCCAGGAGGACGTGATGTTCCTGGGCGCCACCTGCAGCCCCGGAGCCTCCCATCGCGACCCCTGCAGCCACCAGCCGCCCGGAGGTCCCAGCCCCCGCTGAGCCCCCGTCTACGAGTGTGCAGCCTGCGCTGCACGTGACCAGTTGCACGAGTCACGCCCCCCCGTCGTCGGCCCGACCGCCAGCGAGCGCGCGGCAACGCCCACCAACATGGCGACACGTTTTGAATCCCCGGTGAGGGAGAACTGTTTTTTATTTAACGCACCCGAAGGCGACGTGTCTATAGATAACCTGATTGATGCTATTGAGGCAACGGCCGGTGACGACAGTGTCTTAGTCTTGCAGCATATGGGAGGCGCGAAGTTCTTAGTTTGTACGAGAACAGCAAGCCAGGCCACGAAATTAATGGTGGCCGAGGGTTTCAAGGTGAACCACGAGAGGGTGGCGGTGGAGGCAGTAGGCCCACCGGTGACTTATGTCAATGTTTTTAGGTTCCCAGCATACCTGCCGGACGAGGTTTTAACGAACGCTTTACACCAATACGGCAAGGTCAAGGGCGTGACCTTTGCCACGGTAGCGAGCAGGCAAAACAAGTTGAACGGTGTCCGCGTGGTAAAAATGGAGATGAGTAGGCCGGTGCCCAACTTTGCCACAATCCAAGGGCACCGCGTTATGTTTGAATATCGCGGCATGCGGCGTGTATGTGCCCGATGCGGGGAGGACGGCCACATGGCCACCGCCTGCTCATCTCCGTATTGTAAGCGCTGTGGCACCTTCGGCCACGAAACCGAAGGATGCGAGGTTGACTGTAAACGGTGCGGCGGCCGTCACGCCACGAAAGACTGCTTCCGCAGGCGTTCTTACGTTGCGGCCGCACGCGGCTTCCCGCCTGCTAACGGAGACCTCCCCAACAGCGACCAGGCTAACAGAACCACCCCGACTAGCGCGCCGGCATCGTCATCGGGCTTCCAAGTCCTAAGGCCGAGAACCCCCCCACCGACTTCCAAGAATGTGCCTGATTACTGGGAAAACGGGGGGGCCGATGAGCGGGACAACACAAGCACCGCGACAGCTTCGCCCGCTCCCCAGCCAACATCACCTCAGAGCGTGGTTGGCACGGGCAGCGCATCCACCGAAAGCGATTTAACGGTGCGTAGCGGAACGGACCTCAGCTCATCCGAGTCTACGGGCGAGTCGATGACAGAACCCAGGTCGGAGAGCGAGGAACAAGAGGTCCCCCAGAGCGGAGGGCCATCCGACAACGACGCAACCGAGGACCCACGGCTAGACACCGTAAACTTCCCGCCACTGCCTTCTACGACTGGCAGAGCCGCCAACTTAGACGATATGCCCATCGTCAGTTGCGGCCGTTATGTTTACCAGACCGACCACGCTTACATTCGTACGCCACGAAGCCCGGGCCCAAGCAGACAGCCACAAGGGGATAGCAGTTCAGCGTGCGCGACTACCACCGCGAGCGCACGGCCCCCAGGACTCGAGCCGAGGCATCGCTCTCGCTCGCGCCAGCGGCAAAAAGATGGGCAAGGGAATAAGAAAGCGGAGCGCGCCGGGAGCACAGAAACCACGCTACGGCGTTCTAAAGCCGCAGATGGGAGCAGCGATAGCGAAGCGGCGCGGCGCACCCAGGCAAAAAAACCACGCAAAGGCTCCGTTGGGGACGGTAGCCCCACCCCACGTGAGGGCCAGCCGCCGCAGTAACGCGGCGCAGATGCTCACCGTCGCACGCCTACCTCGCCCCCCCCCCCACAGGCCTGCCGCCCCCCCCCCCTTCTCTGAGCCACGGGCCCCGCTCGTGTCGGTGTACCTGATGCCTCGACACCGCCCACGCGTCTAAGCCACAAGGCTCGCCTATCGCCTCGTCCCACTCCCCTTTCCTCCTTTTTCCTTGACCCGAAGACCGGGTAATGTCAACATTTAAGTTCGCCACGTGGAATGTCCGCGGTTTCCGCGACAGCTACAAACAAAGAGAAATCCTAGCGTTCGCGCAAGCGCAGAACATCGACGTCCTGTTCGTCCAAGAAACGAACTTCAGGACCCCGTTGGATGTAGCTAGGTTCCGCAGAGACTTCCACGTGGACGCCTTCTTTTCTTTAACTAATGCCAGGGCCTGCGGGGTGGGGGCCATCTTCATCTCGGGCCGTTTCCGCCAGAGGGCGCATTGTACATTCGGCGCTGATGGCCGGATGTTATTTCTGGATGTTTACATATCTGGCAAGAGGACTCGTTTTGTAAACATATACGCGCCAGTCACGAGGTCTAACACAAACGGGTTCTTTAAGGACCTGCACCAGATTCTCCTGGAGCCCCTACCGCACGTGCTACTCGGGGCTTTAACTGCGTAGTGGATTCCCAGCGAGATGTAAGGGGCCCAGGCCGTGGAAGGTCGACGTACTACGCCAAGGAGCTTGTGAAGGTCCTCAAGCACTTAAAACTTACGGACACGTGGCTGTACGTGCACGAAGACCTTTTCGTGCCGACAAGAACCTCGAGGACCACGGCGAGCCGCATCGACCGGACTTACGTCCCGGATTTCCTGCTCCCCTCAGTGGTCGACTGCGAAGTACTAACCCCCTCCAGTTCCTTGGCGGGGAAATCTGACCACAGCCCGTTGGTGACAACATTGAGAGGCACCCCCGGACCGCACAACGGGAACCACGGCTGACGACTAGACCCCTCCCTCCTAGAAGACGAACATAGCGTCGAACAGATCAGGGACCGCCTACGGGCGTCACTGCGGGATGCCCCCCCAATGACCCCACAGGTGTGGGACGCCCTTAAAGAGACTTCGAAAGCGATACTTCAGGAGGAAGGAAGAGCCAGAAAGACCCGAATCTCGGCCCAAATGAACGAACTCCTCCGCCGGATGAGGATAATCAGAGGAGCCGACACACTCACCGCGTGCACACGCAACTATCTCGACTCACTCGAGGCAAGTTACGCCAGATTATTGCGGCTGAAAACCCGAAGGCCCTTAGGAGCACACGACCAATCGATCAGTCCCTCCACTCTCGACCTCGACGAGGCGCGCGGGAACGGAGGCGTCCAAATTGCCGAAGTCAAGCGCCCTGATGGGTCGATGATCACGGATTCAGAAGAAATATCGTCTGCTTTTCGGAACTATTTCCGAACGCAATTTCAGGTGTCCGACCCAGAGGAGGCGGTTTTCGCCACCCAGCAGATGCGTGACCTATGCCAGTACCTCCAGCGCCCCAGTGAGGAAGAGTTTTCTGCTTTAGACGGCGAGGCAACAATGGACGAACTCCTAGGCGCTACTCACAAGATGCCACCGAATTCTGCTCCCGGAGTGGATGGGCTCACGGCAGGCTTTTACGCCACTTTTATGGACGTCTTGGGCGACGCGCTATTGGCTGTGGTCAACGCGCTACTCGCGAAGCATATGAAACCGGATTCCTTTGGCGCAGGGCGCATTGTGCTGCTCCTGAAGGACGGCGCTCCACCTAACGAACTGTCGTCGTGGCGCCCCATCACCCTGTTGAATGTCGATTACAAGATTGTAGCTGCGATACTCAACAACAGGATCAAGGTCCTCTTGCCTGGCATGATTTCGCCGATACAATCGTGCGCGGTGCCTGGCCGCTCGATGTTTGCTAATCTAACGGCTACGAGAGACGTTTTTGAATATGTGTCAACGAAGAGACTCTCTGGCGCCTTCGTCTCGCTAGACCAAGCAAAGGCGTTCGACCGCGTCAAACATGATTACCTGTTCGAGGTTCTTAGAGAGTTTGGGTTCCCAGTGGGCTTTGTCGAGCTGGTGAAACTCCTGTACAGCGGTCTGTTTTGCAACGCAGTTGTGAACGGCCGCCCGACTCCCAGCTTTCGCTACACAAGGGGCATAAGGCAAGGGTGCCCACTGGGACCCACTCTTTTTATCCTTTCTATTGAGCCTCTACTGACACAGCTCGCCGGCAACAAAGGCATTCGGGGCTTCCCCCTGACGGGGGACGATGAACTAAAAGTCCTCGCTTACGCCGATGACGTCTCTCTCTTCGTCAGAGACGAGACCAGCTTCCAGGAATTTTGGAGGACCTTCAACCGGTATGCCGAGGTTTCCGGAGCTGAAATAAACGCACAGAAAAGCAAGGCGTTGGTTTTCGGGACTTTCCCGGAGGAGGCCGTCGGACACATCCAGACGGTCACCACGGTAAAGGTGCTTGGAATCTACTTCAGTTGCGATGGGGTGGCTGAGGCCACATGGCAGAAGGCGCTGGAAAGGGCCCACCTGGCATCTGCCCGCATCAAGCACCTAGACCTGACCCTCCGGGAAAAAGCGCTAGCCGCAAAAACATGTATCTGTGCATTTGCTTACTACGCCAGTCGTATCGCCGTAATCCCATCTAGGACGGTAACCCAGCTTAACAAGCTTATCGGGAGCCTTCTGTGGGATGACAAACCGGCACCTGTGAAGCGCCACCTTCTCCAACTACCCGAGAACGAGGGGGGCCTAGGCCTCCCCCACATCATGACCATGAGCAAAATATTCGCACTAAAGACTGCACGATGCTTGCACCAGGCTACCGACTTCTTCGGCAAGGGCCTCTTGCGATATTGGTGCAGCACCAATACAAAATTCCTAGACGCGGAAAGGCACCTTGGGCCGCTGGCGGAGTCCCCGTCACCGTTTTACAAGACGGCGGCCAACACAAAACGCATGCTCGACACCGAGGCAACTGAATGCGACGTTGACAAGGACCCACCAATCCGTATCGTGGAAGCGATAACGCGGCACCAGCTGTCCCCTGATGAAAAGAGGAAAACAAAGAGGTGGCGGCAGAAACAAGTGAAGCAGGGCCACGACCTCCCAAAAGAAGTACGCGACTTCATGTGGAAAAGGAACTGGGAGGTACTACCTACCAGGGATCGACTTCACCGTTTCGGCGTAGTCCCTTCTGCGCGCTGCCCCAATTGCCGGGCGGACGAATCGGCCCACCACGCAATGTTTGAGTGTCTAGCAGCCAAGCCCGTCTGGCGCCTGGTGGCGAAAGATTTTAAGATCCGCCCCCCTCCGTCGCTCGATCGTAACAGGGGCGCTTTCGCCAAACTGGTGATTGCGTGCACCTTATTTGTTATTTGGAAAAGGCGGTGCGTGGCAGAGGGGAAGAAAACACCTGTTAGGGCAGCCTACCCCGCGGTTTCTCGTATAAGGCTGATGCTGTGGAAGCACCTTTCAGAGCAACTAGAGGCCAGCGGCGAAGAGAAGTTCCTCCGCCGCTGGCACACAAGGTTCTTTTTTCTTAAAGACGGCAACCTGTCAATGCCCATTACCCCCTATTAGCCCACCCATCGTGCCACCCCCCCCGCTACTTTTTTTTAGTGGTACTGTTTTGAGAGGATGCCACGCGAATTGTGATAACTTACCTCCATTGTTTGGGTGAGCTCGCGCTAGCTAGGCGACCCCCCCCCGGCCCCGGAACGTGACAGGTTCCGCGAATAAGCATTGTATAAATTGCCCCCGCCTCCCCCGGCCTCTACTCAGACTTGTACACGATATGTAGTGTTGCACGCAGCGCAAGCACGCGAGAGCGCTCTTTGCGGGGGCGCGTGCACAGGTTTCCTCGTTAGCCCGCGTATGAACAGGCCAGGTGCGTGGCCCGTGTATATTTGGTTCCTAGACAGGAGCCTTAAACATTGTATAATGTGTTAATTCACGGCTCTGTTTAATTATTCTGCGATGATGTAGCGCAGAGTGTTCTCCGATTTTGGTTGTACCCACAACACGTAGGTTGTACACGAAGTATCTGTGTATATATATGTAGGCCTGTCATGTTACAGCCCCACAAGAGAGATTGTAACACCGTGACCTGTCATGGGAAAAATAAAATTCTCTTTGTACCAAAATTTCTCTGTATCCCAAGAAAGTATCCAAGAAAGACTATCGTCTTTAAAAAGAGAGAGAGGAGAGCACATGCATGGCTTGACGGAGCAAAGCGGCAGCCACTGGTGCAAGTCTGCGCACCAAATTCATCGCGTGAAAATCTGCAGAAACAGCGGAGCTATGGTTCTCGTCTCTTTCAGTTGTGATTTTTTGTGATGTTTGTGTGAATGTACGGGCGTCTGTGATTACGCTAATTGTACAGTAGAGATGCACGGGAAAGGACGGGTTTCAGTCCGTTGCAAACCCGCCGCTGATACAGTGCCTTTAGGCCCTAGAAGAGCTCGAGCCGCCCTTCCCCGTTTAACTGTGCCGCCACCACTTCGCGCGTGCGACCGAGGCAGTTGCGTCATCGACGGCTGTACCTGGGAACCACAGCGTCACATGCGACGCGGGCGCTCATCTCTCGTCAGGCCCCGCCCTAGAAAACCTCGGCTAATATTTAAAAGGACGGCAATGCAGGAATTTGTCAACTGGAAAACCTACTTAAAGGCAAGAAGCCATTTCCTCAATGTCATTGCATACAGGGACGCTATTGTTCCTCCTTGACTTTCGATGATGCAACAACTTTCACGAGACTCTCACTACCTTGCCAGGGGACGTGAAGGCATCGACAGGTAGCACTAATCTTGACTGCAGCCGGTAAGAAGGGCGCGTCTCGCGTTTGTTTTTCCAAGCAGCAGAAGCACGCTGTATATCTGTAGTGATTAAGAACGCTGTCTTTACAGCGAATCTGCCTTTGTGAACCTTGTGCCGACGTAGTTCGCTAAAACAGGTCACGGGACCAGGGAGACTAGTCTGACAACCATTGTGTTATAGACACATGCTTGCATGATATGAATTTATGGGAAGCGTACGAAGGCGTTGTACCCACGATCACGTGACGAGGAGAAAAGGAGAAGCCTCGTGAGAAGGGAAAACTGAAGGAGGGCACATGATCGTCTACGGAAAGAAGGTTTGACTCAAGGGGGAGTGACAGAAGTGTACCGAATTGCGTTTGTGGGAAGTAGGTCATCTGGAGAGGAGGCCGATGGACCCCGTCCGCGTTTCACGGTGGCCGAGCCGGCGCTGATGTATTTTTTTACTCCGTGGGTGTGAAGGACGCAATGCTGCTTTATGTAAGAGCGGTAGGCCGCTTGCTTACCTGGAAAAATGATAGTGCCGTGGTCATTGTACACTGGCTTCTTTATATTTTATTTAAGTGGATGACATTTAGAGTACTGTGAGCTCAACGATGGGAGACTAGTGAACTTTTCCGATAATTTCTTGCCGTAATGTCGAAGCGAATGGCGTGTGACGCTCCCGGCCAATGGAGCCAAGGAAGGAATACCTATGCGACAATGGTTTTTCTTTTCAGCGCCAATATTTGCGCAAGTTCAAAATATTTTTTGTCTGGCATTATGCACTTTCTCTGAAAGTGCTCTCGACTACAACAAACCACAAGTCTAGTTTGCATAACAAACGCGATAACTTATTTAAAACTCTCGATTATTCCAAGGATGGGGGCAGCTACAAGGCCGGTACTACCACAAAAAAAATGCCCCCACTTCCCCGAAGGCAATCGTGAGGACATGCGAATGCGCGAATGCATTTCTTGCGCCGAAAGTACGCGGCGTAGTAACTTTAATGGAGTAAAGCTGGACACATCGACGCGCTCAGGTGTCTCTCTTTTGGGCGGCTCTTTCAACGAACGCTTCCTACGTGCGTTCGTAATCACCTCATGGATGTTGCCACCGCCTTCAATGCAGCACAAACGCGTTTAGAACGCGCTATTTTCAGGCCGTGCCAAGGCAGCACAAACGCTACAAACGCGTTTCAAACGCACTGCATTGAGGCGGTGGCGCAGGGAGGAGAGAAAGCGAACGGCGAGAGAAGGAGCGGCGAAGCATTGCACCTACCCTCTACTACACTCTCTCCACACGCGGGTGCTCCGCCGAGCTCCCGCGATGCGAGCGCCCTCACACGCCAGAGCGCGCTCCTCCTCTCCACTCACTCTCCGCTCCTCCACCCGCACCACCTGCTCTGGTTGCTAGGGGCGTGGATAAGCGCGCGCGCCCGCAGCTATTGCTATGGGAGAGGGAGTGAGAGCGGACAGGCGCGCGGACAACGCCGGATGCCTGACATAGCCCGACTAAGAAATGCATTCGCATTTAAAAATTGGCCGCGTATCTGCGTGCTTCGCTGCAAATGTCGTGTAAAGACGATAGAAGAGGCGCTGTGTGAGATGTGGACGCCATCTGGCAATACGTCGGGAAACATGAGTGCTGTGTTGCGTGCTGGTAGTCCCGGCGCAGCAGCAGGCGAAGACCGGCGGTGACCAACGCGCCCGGCGGGGACGCCAGCCAGCCCGAAAACGCGGTTTGGCGCGAAGCGCTGAAGCAGAGAAACGTCCGCACTCAACGAGTACTCTCCACACACTCTTTTATTTACACGTCGCCTGGATAAAACAGGAACGCCAGAGCGGCGCCCACAACCGGCAGCCTGAAGGCCGCCCACAACGCTGGTTTTTCATTTTTTAAATATTTTTTTCACCTTCTTGGCCTTCTCAAAACTAAAGTTTTTCAACATCAACCCATGGCATTCGTACAGTGCAATACAGAACCGAAACCGAAACACAACAATGAGCTCGTGCGAAGGGCACGGAGGAAGGCAAATTTCAGCGCAGTCGCATTTTCAGCTTTGTTGAAACAGCGCTCACTAGACGACGACGAAGTAAAAGAAGGCACACGACAGGCAGCGCCTGTCCTGTGCCTTCTTTTACTTCGTCGTCGTCTAGTGAGCGCTGTTTCAACAAAGATGAACGCATACCAACTCGCTCAAGCTTCCATTCTTATGCATTTTCAGCGCAGCTTTAGAAACTAGGGTCCTTAAAATTACGTATATATGCATTTTCTATTAAAGGAACACGCCACCTAATATTTACCTAGTGATGTTGCACCTCAGATATGCACGATATTTACTTTTTGATCGACAACGTTCACAAGTATGAACAGCCGCACCAGTTCAAGACGGCTGGCCCTTGGGCAAGTGGTTCAATTTTGGCCGAGTGGCTGAATCGAGGGACGTGCCGACAAACAGAAAGACAGACAGACAGAAAGACAGACCAAAATTTCTGCGTTTAAGTTCCCCAAGAAAGACTATCGTCTTTAAAAGCGCTGTCTGCTGGTGCCCGTACAAAGGAACATATGTGCTCGGAACAAAAGCCAGCGGCGCCCGTACCCGCCTCACGCGCTCACGATCGAACACCCAGGGCTGATGATGATGATGATGATGATCCTCTACTCATGGCTCACACCCACTCTGGGGGATTGGCCAAGAATTGTAGATATGAAGATTTAAAACTACTAAGTTAACACAAAAGACACGCACACATAAAAAGAACTAGTGCAATAATTATTTCTACATTTAGCCCAGACTTCTCAACCTAACTAAAAATTAGACTATTGAAATTACTGTGGTACCGAACGTCTTCTTTTTTATTGATTTTTTTTCTTATTGATTCATTGCTATTTTCGGAACAGGTTTGCATTTAATAACTTAAAAACACATTCGTTTTGTTTACTGAAGGAAAGCAATTACGGCATCAAAAACATTCCTGTGGCTGACGCCCAAATCCGAAGCACCGAAGGTGAGAATAGCGTCTATTGTTAAAATTATCCCCAGCTTAGCACAATGAGTTTCAAGAAGTCTTTTTCTTTGTAATATTATATAGCGGCGACACGATAAAAAATAATGCTCTATCGATTCGATTTCTGAACAAAAGTGACAGAGGGGAGATATCACCAGACCAGCCCTGTGTGCATATAGATTCAACGGGGGCACTCGGCATCGTAATCTAGTTAATAATACTTCTAATTGTCTAGTTTGACACCACTGAATTTTCCATGGAAATTTTAGATGTCTAAATTCTGTCCATGAAGTTATTGATTCTATGGCGTCTGCTCGAAGGGAAAATTTCCTATACCTAATCGCAGTTATGCTGGCTACTTCAGGGAGGACCGAAATTATTGGACCGTTCAATGCCGCTCTCGCTAGTGTGTCAGCCATTTCATTTATTTCTAATCCACAATGGCCAGGTACCCATAATAATTTCAAAATTTTCAATTGTGGAGGCACTAGCGTAAGGAGCGTTTTTAAGGCAATTGATTTTGATGACATTGTTAGAGATGTACATACTGACAGGGAATCTGTTATTATTATTGCGCAATGGTCATTCAAATCTAGTTTTCGCAGCGCCAGTATAATTGCCGAGAGTTCAGCTTCAAACACAGGGGTGAAGTCGGGCAGTCTTAATGAAAATGACCAGCCAATCGAAGGGGAGTAAATACCTACGCCTGCCTTTTCGTCAATTACTGAAGCATCTGTGGCTACTATATTTTTTGTTTTCGCGTGTGTAAGATAATCTTGCAGCCGACTATTTAACACCCTGTATGATTGAAATTTAGGCTTAGAGGGGAAAATCTCATCGAATTCTATCTTAAGATTTTGATTGGACACATTTGCTGCAGGCACATCTCGAATCTTCACGTTTATCCGGTCTAGCTGCTTCTGAACAAAAATAATCTGTGGTGTACGAAAACGTGGCCAATGAGCAAGAAAAAGGGAGTCTGGCTCATTTATAAAAGCATATTCGGATCGTCTTAACGGAAAGCTAGAAAATTTTAAAAATGTCTGCACCGTCAGGATTCGGAATCGACAAGGCAATGTTGGCAAGCGCGCTTCCTGATACAGAACGTTGATTGCTACAAACCCAGGGAGTCCCAAACACAATCTCAAGGCTTCTCGCTCCAGCATAACCAGAGGCTTAAGTTTGTACGCAGGGCCACCCGAGAACAAGACACACCCAAATTCTAATATTGGGCGCATGTACATTTTATAGGCCATCAAAAGTGTGTCCCTACGTAGTCCATATCGTCTGCTGCTCAGCCTACGTAGTATGCCTAAGGCACGTTGTGCCTTAGGTACGATACTCTCTAGGTGTGGAGTCCAGTTTAGTGTCCCATTATAAATGATTCCCAAATATTTTAGCGACTCAACCTGCGGAATAGGCTCTTCTTTATAGAATATTGAAATTGAAATTGGATCTGCGATTGGAAATATCAACAATGCGCTTTTATTTACATTTAAGGACATGCAAATTGTCTCTAGCCATACCTCTAGCATACTCATATATCTCTGTAATTTCTGATATAGAGAATAAATATCACTATCAGCCGCGAAGAATGCAATATCGTCGGCATAAACATATACCTGCACATCCTGGCAATTGGGGATTGAGCTCATTAATACATTAAATAATACTGGAGACAACACTGCTCCTTGGGGGACTCCGCGAGTCTGTTTGAACTTTAATGATGCACAGCCGTCCTTATAACAATAAAATTCTCTTGCCCTCAAAAATTCGCCCAACCACGCAATGATATATTGAGGGAAATTACGCCTCTGTAAGTGGTCCAATAAAACTGAATGCTCCACACTATCATACGCTTTGGCGACATCTAACGTCACCAAAGCTGCGTGTTGCCTTCTTTTCCGAGCAAGTTGAATACGGCTTTCTAAATCGGCGTGTGCACACCATATAGAACAGTCTGCTCTGAAGCCAATTTGATTTGGATTTAACAATAAATTATCCGCCATCCAGATTGAAATTCTATTATGGAGCACCCTCTCTATGAGTTTTACCATATTAGAAGTAAGAGAAATAGGTCGAATGTTTTCTATGGTATAGCCTAATCCTTGTCTTTTTTGTACCGGAATTATTTTAGCTAATTTCCAATCATATGGAATCCAGGCATTTTTTAACGAATAATTTATTGTATTGATGAGGTCACACGGTGATAATTTGAATAATATCTTTATCATATCAACCGTAATTCCGTCCGGACCTGGAGCTGACGAGGGTAAATCTTGAATCACTAGACCTAATTCTTCCAATGAAACTTTAGTAAAATCCACCGTTAGCGCTGGTACTTGCAAATTGTATAACTTAGTTGATGTAAATCTACATTCCAGGCCTTTAGCTATGCCTTCCAAAGATTTCTTCATTTCATCTGATGACATAATTTCACAGTCTATATTACTTGGTGATGGTAAAATTTTTCGTGATCTCATAAACCTAAACAGCGATTTTTTGTTCTTAGGATTCGATAGGTAATCATAGTGTTTCCTATCGTATGCTTCTTTAGCTAAAGAAACTGTGCGTTTAAATATTGCAGCGTAAAATTTGTAATCGGACCAATTTTGGGGGGACTGGTTATACATAAGCTTCTTCCAAGCTGCCTGTCGTCGACGGTAATCTCGTGTACAATCTGAATTCCACCAAGGACTACCGGAAATGGACTTTGCAGACTCAACAACAAATTCTGCTTTTTTGTACGTCCTTTTAATTAATGCACTTAGCCTCATAGCTTTTATATCGTCTCGCTCATCCGAATGTGTGGTCAACGCATTTTCTAGATCTTTTTTAAATTTGCCGTAATTTATAAATAGTCGAGTCTGAGAACAGGATGAAGTTACTGGACAAGCAATCTCAAATATTACTGGCAAATGATCGCTGTTGGTGGCACAGTCCATGGCTGCCCATGACAAACTAGTGAGGGACGAACTTACAAAGCTTAAATCCAAGGCTGAACGGGATCGCGCACGAATAAAAGTAGGCGTTCCCGAATTAAGGCAAGACAGGCTGTTATCTACTGTCCAATCCCACAATCGTTTGCCACAGCTATCTGTTCGAAAGCCCCAACACGTATGATGGGAGTTGAAATCCCCCACCAGAATTTTATCTTTACACGGAGATGTAACTGCAGAGTCCAAACACCGAGTATCTTGTACCCCTGTAGGAAAGTATGCATTTATCAACAAGAAAGGCAGGCAGCCTGGCAAAGTTATTTCTAATGCAAAAATTTCGCTGTCAGGTGTCATATGCTTATATGCAATTTTTGCCTTGAGGCTTATTCTATTATTGATAAAGAATGCTAGACCTCCGCCTTTCGATGGTCGGTCTAGCCGGAAAGATCTGAATCTACTTAATTGAAAAGGCTGATGCATTGAAAGCCAGGTTTCTTGTAGTGCAATAATATCTGGAGTGAATTTCGATGCCAAGTACACCAAATCAGTTACTGCTGAGTGAATTGATCGGCAATTCCAGTGAAGAATTTTGAGTGAACCTATGGTTTTGATAAAATAGACTCTGTAACTGCCTTGCTTAAAATGACGTGGGCTCCTCTGCCCACGTCAGCTTCCTCTTTTATATCTTCGACGTCGTTTTTCTCTTCTGCTAGCCTTGATACTATGCTCGACGTCTTCCTCTCCTTTTCTCGTATTTTCACTGTACCTCTGAATTCTGACACTGGGCTGCTCCTGAGTCGGGGATGCTTTGCTACAGAAAGAACAGGCGATGTTTCGCTGAAAAATAGCAGATGTTGAGCTGCAGACCCCCTCGCCTTGTGTCGCTTCTGGGATCTTCAGCTTCCTATTGGTCTCGATGCCGCAGTGCAGGACCCAGGTATTGCGACTTCAATGCTGGTTCGATCGAACCTTAAGGAGTTAGGAGGGTGTGAGATTGTGGTGGAGGTGTGTGAGTTGTGTGAGTTAGGAGGTGTGTGAGTCATTGTGGTGCGTTGTCCCTTCCTCATTTGTCGTTTTTCTTGCGCTATCTGCTGAAGTATGCAGTCCTACAAATTCGCCCAGATTTCAGGTCTCGTAAGAAAACAATATCGTAACAACAAAAACCTTGTGTGACCTTGTAAGCGTCCTAAACAAAAAGAACGTTTCTGCCACACGCGACGGTTCGAGGCTCGCGCAAGCGTCCAATGCACAAGCCTCCACGAATCCAGAAAAATCACAGCATATCCACGGAGTGAATGATGATGAGTGGGCGAAGGTTCATCGGTAAACCGTGAATCTTCCGTGAATTCTGCCCAGTACATCACCACCGACGTGAGATCGGGCGCGTTTATACTAAAGGTTCGATGAGTTATGACGACTTGCAGCTCACTTTATTTTACATGTACGCTGTGAATTTTCATTGTTTAGAAAACCATTGCTTTAGAAAACATCTGGCGTCTTTCGTTAAGCAGCTGGCGTCTTTTCGTTTTGCTTTTAGAAAACATCTGGCGTCTTTCGTTGGTTTGTTTCATCAGTCAACGGCGTTTTGAACAAAATTTTCATTGTTTATTCACGCACAGAAGAAATCTCACCAGGCACTACCTTGGAGGTAAACAATGGCTGCTAATGGGAATAAGAGACAGAAGAAGTCGGCTTTTAGCTAACACACTTTTACTTCTACTAACGTTTCCTACTGGAACATGCCAATGGCTGCTAATGGGGAGTGAGAGACAGAAGAATTCGGCTTTTAGTTAACGCGCACGCTGCGAATTTTTTATTGTTCAACAACGCACAGGAGAAATCTCCCACCGGCACCACCTTGGAGGTCAAGATCTGGTACTAGCGTTAAGACTGGTTACGCACTACGAGGGACGAACGGGTGCCGCTTTAAGGAGCTTCGCCCCTAAAAACGCTTCGGGAAGGCCTACCACTCCCTGTCGTGTGTCTGCACGTGCAGCTGTTTTTCAGAAAAATATTTTTAAGATGAATACCTTAGGTGGGCATCGAACGCGAAAATTGACAGTCGGCGTTGGTGTCCCTCAGTGTAGGTGTCATCATGAGTGACGTAAAAAAGTCATCTTCAGGCGATGACGTGGTCACACGACTTCGTGCCCTGGGCAAAGTTGGGCCGATCATGGAGGCAGTCCAAACAAGGTGAGATGCAGGAGGAGGAAGGAAAGAAATGAATGGCATAGAGGACAACCAGACTCAAGTCCCATCTGTTACCCTGCACTGGGGGGAAGAGATCAAGGGATTAAAACAAAGAAATAAGAGTGACAAAGCACTGTGAAGGTACATGTGTGGCGGTCCACTACACGCCTGCAGGCGATCGCTTTGAACCGGAAATAGCAACCATATGGGCAACGCAATTAATGAAATGCGTCACTTCTGTGACGTGTGGTTTATGACAGCATTCACGGTTTTTGCTGGCCCTGTTGCTGAAGATAAGGCAACTCAATGTGGATATTGCGTCAATGTGCCTATTGCGATGACAGAGGTCCATTTACAGCAATGGTCTCAATTGCATACAAAAACTTCGGAGTACGTCGGGGCTTTAGCTTCAAAAATAGAATTATCAGCCCCCGTGCGCAAAAGCATAATCGGGCCCCGTGCGCATCGCCATCTCAATTGCTAACCCGCCTTGATTTCTCAGTGGAAGGCTCAACCGTGCCCTAAGGCAGCGAACGTCTGTGCCGTGCACGTAACGTTGGCTGTTTCAAAGTATCCTAGAATGGCTAGTGCAAGTTCAGTTGCGCAGTGCCCACTACGCCATAATTCTTCTTTTTGCGAATCAGCGAAGAACGCACTCCGCGTCCGTAAGGCAACGCGCGACCCTCCGCAGCTGCTCACTTTGTTGATGCTTTTGATGAGGATTATAATTTATCTTTGAGCGCTTTGTAATGGGTGGGCCTGTGAAAGAGCGGCGCGTAGTGCAATTTAACTTTCTTGACGCCTGGAGCGATTCTACGCTTCTGCCACGTAATTTTACATGTGTGAATGAGACTTCCCTTCCTACATGACATTCCTATTGTGTGTTTCGAGCGAAGATTTTAGGCGCTTGTTCTTGCGCTGAGCGGCGTCGCCACTGGCGTCGGCGTAACCGATAGAGCGAAGAAACACCAAAATTACACCATTTCCCGCTAAAGGAGACCATGAGGCGATGCGAAGCCGGAGCACTTGCCCGATCGCGTTCCGTTGGCGTTCTTTGGGCATGCTACCGACCTCGCGTCGTGGAACGCGAAGAGGAACGCTACGCGCGTCTTGTCTTCCCTCTAGCCTGGCCGCTCAATCTCGCAAGGCGAGCGGGCAACGCGGTCGGCAGGCGTGCGAGAGGGGGGCAGCGTAGGAGAGGAGTGAGAGGGAGGGGACGCGCATGCGCTGGTGCTCATCGCAGCGTTGCGCAGGAGAGAATTTCGAAATGTCTAACCAGCGTTTCGGAGGAAGAGTGGAAAGGGGGAGGGGAGCGGAGAGGGAAAGTGGAGAGGGGAAGGGGAGAGGGTGAGTGGAGAGGGTATGCGCATGCGCAGTAAGGGTGGTCACACCGCACACCACCACCACCACCACCGGATTGAACTCCGCCATAAGATACTTCGCATCTAAAAAGTTCGAACGCGGAGTACGTCAATATCATGAGCCACTTGCATCTAACCTCGCTTTCTTACTCGTCCACACGTGTTGGTCCTTCGGTCGGAGCTCCTGCGTATGCAGGGCTCGCCCGCGCACTGCAGCTGTCGTCGCTCGTCGTAACGAAGCTGTCGGTGCTTCGCTTGGTTCGAGATGCCTGCAATGCAGAGAGTAGTGTTACTGGCTCTCCAACGCTGGCAGTTTCTGAGGCAATATGTAAGCAATGTTATACTGGCGCAATTGAGCGTAGCCAAAACTTCAAACGCAGTTGGTATTGCCCCAACAAGAAGCTACAATCAGAATGCGCATTACGCAGTATCGCAATCGTCGGTGATTTGTTTCCGAAGCAGTTTGAAGCAATAGCGTTCCTCTGTGATTTAACACCTGAAATACATGGCGCAAGGTCGTAACTGCGAAGAAACAAGAAGAGACAGGAAGAATGCCATACAGAAGAACGCAAAGCAGGTTTAACACCTGCTTGTGACGCAGAAGGCCTAGGTATGATTTGCACAAGAAGCGAAGATTTTTTACACCGAAAGCTGTTATCAGATCACAACGGCAGTGGGGTAATCGTCCGCCGCCGCCGCTACTGTCTACTGCCATATAAAGACGTGACACGTTGTTACAGTAGCGATTGTGGTCAGATTGTTGTCGAATCACAAAACGTAGCAGACCTTGCAGCTGTGGCCGAACGTGTGGTCGAGCGAATCGCGCTTGAAGCGGACGTCGGCGCCACAAACTTCAGGTAGCGACTGCTTTCGGCGCTTGGCCGCTGCATCCCGCGTCCGTGCCTCTTCGAGGATCTCTTGCCGCCGCTTCCGCACTGCTTCGGATTCGCGGGCTTGTATCTCGGACTCCGCAGGACGTTGACGTCTCACTGAGGCATTGCGAGCTCTCACCGCAGGGTCTTGGCGGCGAGACCGCTCTGCTGCTGCCTTGCGAGCCCTCCACTCCACCGCCTTGTCTTCTTCGTTCATGTTCTTAGTATCGAAGCGGCCTGACTCAAGACTGTCGAAAGAGAGAGGAAGCGCACCACTGTGGCCCTCTAGCGGTTACCTATCAAACTAGAGCACGCGCCGGAGTGGAGCGAGCGCCGCATGCTACAGTTGGCTATGCTATATGTCGTTTTGCCTGCGTTAATATCATCATCAAGGCGCTCTAAGAACATGAGGAAGAAGACTACTCTTTAGCGCGAGCGTGCGCATGCTACAGTTGGCTATGCTATATGTGGTTTTGCCTGCGCTAATATCATCATGAAGGCGCTCGAACAACAAGAGGAAGAAGACTTCTCTTTCGTGCGAGCTGCGCCTGTAGCGGTCGCATCTGGATTAAGATTACGGCACGGGACTTCACCCCAGCTTAAGAACCTGGGGAGCAAGCCCCTAAAACTTTCGTTCTAAAAAGACAGGGTGTGCAAACACGGACACAAGAAAGAAGTCAGGACACCGCAAACGCCGACTGACAATTGAAGAGACGCACAAGGGCTGAAAAGAAAGAAGGCACGAAAACTTATCTGCGCATGCCCATGCAACAGGCGAACCTATCAATCCGGCACGCGTGGCGGTCTACGTGGAAGATAACTGTTAAGGCATTTGATTTCATCTTTATGCAAGTTAATCGACGGTTGGCTCACGCATGCGCTACCACTATTCTCTATATGCTATGCTTCAATCATCAGGCGCGTTTCTTCATTTCTATGCCGGTACAACACTGCGCATTCATCAAATTTTGGCGTGCACTTACAATCTCGACAATGTAAAGATAAATTAGAAGGTGAGCTACCTGTTAGAGATCTCTTATGTTCCAACAATCTCTGGTTGATGCATCGGCCCGTCTGTCCTACGTAGAAACGGCCGCATTTGAAAGGGATATTATACACAGCGCTTGTGTTTGCGTCTTTTTTTGTGTCCGTGTTCCTTGCCTTTGCGCTGCCTATTCGAGAATTATACACCACACTCGTACGGCAATCAGTGAATTTGTTGGTGTGTTTTACGAAACAAAAAAGGAGGGGGGAGAGGGCGATACATATCACGTACTGTCGCAGCGCATTGTGATTAGGGAGCCTTCATGTGTGCACGCCCCCTCCGTTTTTAAGACTGGTTACACACTACTACAACGGGGACGAACGGGTGCCGCTATAAGGAGCTTCGCCGGTAAAAATGCGTGTTTTTTTATTACTGTTGGCTCATCCCGCTAGGTCACACTCCCCTTATCAGAATAAATTGGAACGCATATGGGCGCTCACATAATTGAGAAGTTAGCGAGATACACCATACGTTTAAAAGTAGAAGAAGAATGCAAGGAGCGAAATGCACGCAAGATGACAAAAGAGCCGCTCATATAGGACGCGATATCCACACAGTAGCAAAAACACAGGTAGATGACAAGATAACCGTGTGTGGTGACGGTCACTTTATAGCGACGGCCGCTGAGCAGTGGCTGACTGTTGTGGCCAGCCGAAAGCTGAAAAACCGACAGAAAAGAGAAATGTTTATTCCGTTTCTCGCGAAATGTACCTTTATAACTGCTGAAACATTTACATCCGGTGTTGCGCTAAATTGTTGTCGTTTTTCGTTCTTAATGCAGTGAATTGAATTATGAAATATTCTATAGCCTCGTTCTCAGGAGCCTTGCTTAACCAGAAAAGTGGTACTTTCATAAGTGAGCCTGAAGCGCAGTTTCTGAAACTTTCCCCACACTTAACTTAAACTTATTTTTCGCGTTTCACATCGCGAGGGGGTACAGAAAAGGGCCACATTTTATTGGGCGCCTATAGGGCAGTTTTCAAACTGAAAAAAATGTAGGAGCGTTGCGCGATAGAGAACACGCTCAAGCTCCTCCGAGATTTGCGTACCGCCAGCGGTAAATGGTGTATATAAGTAACTCGCTGATATTGTGCCGGCGGATGCATGGCGCGTGGTAGAGTTGTCTAACGCCGCACGTTGCGGAGCGAGAGTCGCTAGTTCGATAACCCCAATCGGGTGCTTCACAATTTTAAATGCGAAGCATTTCTTAGCGAACCTCACGCACTTTGGCCGTTTCTATCTACGTATCTATCTATCTATCTATCTATCTA
>NC_051184.2:120563907-120607427 GCF_013339695.2 Rhipicephalus sanguineus
ACTGGGGGGAAGAGATCAAGGGATTAAAACAAAGAAATAAGAGTGACAAAGCACTGTGAAGGTACATGTGTGGCGGTCCACTACACGCCTGCAGGCGATCGCTTTGAACCGGAAATAGCAACCATATGGGCAACGCAATTAATGAAATGCGTCACTTCTGTGACGTGTGGTTTATGACAGCATTCACGGTTTTTGCTGGCCCTTTGCTGAAGATAAGGCAACTCAATGTGGTTTGCGTCCATGTGCCGATTGCGATGACAGAGGCCATTTCAGCAATGGTCTCAATTGCTTGCATACAAAAACTTCGGAGTACGTCGGGGCTTTAGCTTCAAAAATAGAATTATCAGCCCCGTGCGCAAAAAAAGCATAATCGGGCCCCGTGCGCATCGCCATCTCAATTGCTAACCCGCCTTGATTTCTCAGTGGAAGGCTCAACCGTGCCCTAAGGCAGCGAACGTCTGTGCCGTGCACGTAACGTTGGCTGTTTCAAAGTATCCTAGAATGGCTAGTGCAAGTTCAGTTGCGCAGTGCCCACTACGCCATAATCTTTTTTTTGCGAATCAGCGAAGAACGCACTCCGCGTCCGTAAGGCAACGCGCGACCCTCCGCAGCTGCTCACTTTGTTGATGCTTTGATGAGGATTATAATTTATCTTTGAGCGCTTTGTAATGGGTGGGCCTGTGAAAGAGCGGCGCGTAGTGCAATTAACTTTCTTGACGCCTGGAGCGATTCTACGCTTCTGCCACGTAATTTTACATGTGTGAATGAGACTTCCCTCCTACATGACATTTCATATTGTGTGTTTCGAGCGAAGATTTTAGGCGCTTGTTCTTGCGCTGAGCGGCGTCGCCACTGGCGTCGGCGTAACCGATAGAGCGAAGAAACACCAAAATTACACCATTTCCCGCTAAAGGAGACCATGAGGCGATGCGAAGCCGGGAGCACTTGCCCGATCGCGTTTCCGTTGGCGTTCTTTGGGCATGCTACCGACCTCGCGTCGTGGAACGCGAAGAGGAACGCTACGCGCGTCTTGTCTTCCCTCTAGCCTGGCCGCTCAATCTCTCGCAAGGCGAGCGGGCAACGCGGTCGGCAGGCGTGCGAGAGGGGGGCAGCGTAGCGAGGAGAGGAGTGAGAGGGAGGGGGCGCGCGCGCTGGTGCTCATCGCAGCGTTGCGCAGGAGAGAATTTCGAAATGTCTACCAGCGTTTCGGAGGGAAGAGTGGAAAGGGGGAGGGGAGCGGAGAGGGAAAGTGGAGAGGGGAAGGGGAGAGGGGAGTGGAGAGGGTATGCGCATGCGCAGTAAGGGTGGTCACACCGCACACCACCACCACCACCACCGGATTGAACTCCGCCATAAGATACTTCGCATCTAAAAAGTTCGAACGCGGAGTACGTCAATATCATGAGCCACTTGCATCTAACCTCGCTTTCTTACTCGTCCACACGTGCTGGTCCTTCGGTCGGAGCTCCCTGCGTATGCAGGGCTCGCCCGCGCACTGCAGCTGTCGTCGCTCGTCGTAACGAAGCTGTCGGTGCTTCGCTTGGTTCGAGATGCCTGCAATGCAGAGAGTAGTGTTACTGGCTCTCCAACGCTGGCAGTTTCTGAGGCAATATGTAAGCAATGTTATACTGGCGCAATTGAGCGTAGCCAAAACTTCAAACGCAGTTGGTATTGCCCCAACAAGAAGCTACAATCAGAATGCGCATTACGCAGTATCGCAATCGTCGGTGATTTGTTTCCGAAGCAGTTTGAAGCAATAGCGTTCCTCTGTGATTTAACACCTGAAATACATGGCGCAAGGTCGTAACTGCGAAGAAACAAGAGAGACAGGAAGAATGCCATACAGAAGAACGCAAAGCAGGTTTAACACCTTGTGACGCAGAAGGCCTAGGTATGATTTGCACAAGAAGCGAAGATTTTTTACACCGAAAGCTGTTATCAGATCACACGGACAGTGGGGTAATCGTCCGCCGCCGCCGCTACTGTCTACTGCCATATAAAGACGTGACACGTTGTTACAGTAGCGATTGTGGTCAGATTGTTGTCGAATCACAAAACGTAGCAGACCTTGCAGCTGTGGCCGAACGTGTGGTCGAGCGAATCGCGCTTGAAGCGGACGTCGGCGCCACAAACTTCAGGTAGCGACTGCTTTCGGCGCTTGGCCGCTGCATCCCGCGTCCGTGCCTCTTCGAGGATCTCTTGCCGCCGCTTCCGCACTGCTTCGGATTCGCGGGCTTGTATCTCGGACTCCGCAGGACGTTGACGTCTCACTGAGGCATTGCGAGCTCTCACCGCAGGGTCTTGGCGGCGAGACCGCTCTGCTGCTGCCTTGCGAGCCCTCCACTCCACCGCCTTGTCTTCTTCGTTCATGTTCTTAGTATCGAAGCGGCCTGACTCAAGACTGTCGAAAGAGAGAGGAAGCGCACCACTGTGGCCCTCTAGCGGTTACCTATCAAACTAGAGCACGCGCCGGAGTGGAGCGAGCGCCGCATGCTACAGTTGGCTATGCTATATGTCGTTTTGCCTGCGTTAATATCATCATCAAGGCGCTCTAAGAACATGAGGAAGAAGACTACTCTTTAGCGCGAGCGTGCGCATGCTACAGTTGGCTATGCTATATGTGGTTTTGCCTGCGCTAATATCATCATGAAGGCGCTCGAACAACAAGAGGAAGAAGACTTCTCTTTCGTGCGAGCTGCGCCTGTAGCGGTCGCATCTGGATTAAGATTACGGCACGGGACTTCACCCCAGCGTAAGAACCTGGGGAGCAAGCCCCTAAAACTTTCGTTCTAAAAAGACAGGGTGTGCAAACACGGACACAAGAAAGAAGTCAGGACACCGCAAACGCCGACTGACAATTGAAGAGACGCACAAGGGCTGAAAAGAAAGAAGGCACGAAACTTATCTGCGCATGCCCATGCAACAGGCGAACCTATCAATCCGGCACGCGTGGCGGTCTACGTGGAAGATAACTGTTAAGGCATTTGATTTCATCTTTATGCAAGTTAATCGACGGTTGGCTCACGCATGCGCTACCACTATTCTCTATATGCTATGCTTCAATCATCAGGCGCGTTTCTTCATTTCTATGCCGGTACAACACTGCGCATTCATCAAATTTTGGCGTGCACTTACAATCTCGACAATGTAAAGATAAATTAGAAGGTGAGCTACCTGTTAGAGATCTCTTATGTTCCAACAATCTCTGGTTGATGCATCGGCCCGTCTGTCCTACGTAGAAACGGCCGCATTTGAAAGGGATATTATACACAGCGCTTGTGTTTGCGTCTTTTTTTGTGTCCGTGTTCCTTGCCTTTGCGCTGCCTATTCGAGAATTATACACCACACTCGTACGGCAATCAGTGAATTTGTTGGTGTGTTTTACGAAACAAAAAGGAGGGGGGAGAGGGCGATACATATCACGTACTGTCGCAGCGCATTGTGATTAGGGAGCCTTCATGTGTGCACGCCCCCTCCGTTTTTAAGACTGGTTACACACTACTACAACGGGGACGAACGGGTGCCGCTATAAGGAGCTTCGCCGGTAAAAATGCGTGTTTTTTTATTACTGTTGGCTCATCCCGCTAGGTCACACTCCCCTTATCAGAATAAATTGGAACGCATATGGGCGCTCACATAATTGAGAAGTTAGCGAGATACACCATACGTTTAAAAGTAGAAGAAGAATGCAAGGAGCGAAATGCACGCAAGATGACAAAAGAGCCGCTCATATAGGACGCGATATCCACACAGTAGCAAAAACACAGGTAGATGACAAGATAACCGTGTGTGGTGACGGTCACTTTATAGCGACGGCCGCTGAGCAGTGGCTGACTGTTGTGGCCAGCCGAAAGCTGAAAAACCGACAGAAAAGAGAAATGTTTATTCCGTTTCTCGCGAAATGTACCTTTATAACTGCTGAAACATTTACATCCGGTGTTGCGCTAAATTGTTGTCGTTTTTCGTTCTTAATGCAGTGAATTGAATTATGAAATATTCTATAGCCTCGTTCTCAGGAGCCTTGCTTAACCAGAAAAGTGGTACTTTCATAAGTGAGCCTGAAGCGCAGTTTCTGAAACTTTCCCCACACTTACTTAAACTTATTTTTCGCGTTTCACATCGCGAGGGGGTACAGAAAAGGGCCACATTTTATTGGGCGCCTATAGGGCAGTTTTCAAACTGAAAAAAATGTAGGAGCGTTGCGCGATAGAGAACACGCTCAAGCTCCTCCGAGATTTGCGTACCGCCAGCGGTAAATGGTGTATATAAGTAACTCGCTGATATTGTGCCGGCGGATGCATGGCGCGTGGTAGAGTTGTCTAACGCCGCACGTTGCGGAGCGAGAGTCGCTAGTTCGATAACCCCAATCGGGTGCTTCACAATTTTAAATGCGAAGCATTTCTTAGCGAACCTCACGCACTTTGGCCGTTTCTATCTACGTATCTATCTATCTATCTATCTATCTATCTATCTAGCCGCCTACGTGTGGGCGCTCTCCAGGTCGCCTCCATAATTTGTAATATACCAAAATTGGCATAGCGGGGGAGCAGTGTATTACGAACACGATTCACTGGTCATGACATGAATAACGCAAAATACCTGTCGCGTACGTCACAAAATCCTTTCTCTCAGTCACGTGTGGCGCATACCCGTAAACCAGAGTTAACCTTATGCGGGTATGTGCCACATGTGATACAGAGTCTCAACCAACACAGTAACCGCGAACACACACATTAACACGCAAGAAAAGTGATAATAATAATATTTGTTGGGGTTTTATGTCCACAAGCCACGCTATGATATGACAGACGCCGTAGCGAAGGGCTCTGGATATTTTGACCATCGGGTATTCTTTAACGTGTACCGAGATCGCACAGAACACGGACATCTAGCATTCTGCCTCCATCGAAAAGTGACCGCCGCGGCCGGGATCGAACCCGCGACCTTCGAGTCAGCAGCCAAGCACCTTAACCGCTACACCACCGCGGCGGACGCAAGGAAAGTGAGGAAACTGAAGACAGAACGCCCCTGGAAGACGCTCAAGTATCATCCACTCGTCCACGCTGTCCGCAACGTGAATTACGCAACAACCGGCGTCAATGTTTCCTACAATGAATCTGCTGAGAGAACCAGGCCTCTCAGCATTACCGGTGACGTCAACATTGATTTATGAAGACCCAACAATGCTTGGTGCTTATACTGCGTGAAAGACGGATTGGATGTGGAGAGGGCATCAAAGGACCTCGCTGCCAAGTCCACGACAGGTGGCATAATAGGTCATTTCATCGTAGGAGGCATCCAGGATTTCCACCAGCTGCACTATACCTCGCACTTCACTACACTTGGACTCCTGAGTGAGTGAGTGAGTGAGTGAGTGAGTGAGTGAGTGAGTGAGTGAGTGAGTGAGTGAGTGAGTGAGTGAGTGAGTGAGTGAGTGAGTGAGTGACGTGAGTGAGTGAGTGAGTGAGTGAGTGAGTGAGTGAGTGAGTGAGTGAGTGAGTGAGTGAGTGAGTGAGTGAGTGAGTGAGTGAGTTGAGTGAGTGAGTGTGAGTGAGTGATGATACTTTATTGCACTTAGACTCCTCATAGCCGCGATTACGAACGGATCCGATTAACAAGTTCGGTCCAGCGGTGCTCACTGATCACGGTGATGATGACCTTGTTCAAGAACGGTCAAGAGCCCCTTCTACACATACATACAGGTTCGTGAAACGTGCTTGCGTTCTTCGTCATAACGGAGAAGTATAAGCATAACAACTGTAATTGTGACAGTAACGTACGTGCAGTGCGCTTGCGCGTGTCACTCCAATGTGCATATAACTAGGGAAACTTTCCTGAATGAAGCTTAGCTGCGAGTAAAGCCTGTCCTGTTCACCTGTGTTCATTCTTTGTCCTGTTCGGAATCGCGCTATCCAGTACGTAATGAAGAATTTTAGGCACTACATATCTGCTTACCGCCTCTGGTTTCGGTAACACCCATGTTGCTGTTGCCATCGTTACGCAACTGTAAACAACTGGTTATATAATAGATATGCGACTCTTCAACATGTGAGTGTGCATATACCCCTTCCATATTTCTATAGCGTCATTCCGTAACGTTTCGCTCAGTGTGAAAAATCACGCCAATCACCATCCCGCGCATGCTTCGCACAATATCGATTCCCACGGTACGTGGGATCTGCCAAATTTTTTTCTTCTGATTTATTTTTCTTTGTGCCTTTTTTATTTTATACATATATATATATATATATATATACATATTCGGGACATGACGGTGACGGCAACGGCAAAAATCCGCCGAGAGTGTCCATATAATTGCTATCGCAATAAAAAAAAAAAGTCACAGTTTCGCCTCAAGGGCGAAGCAATGAAAGCAATATCAAGAAGTTGGAATGTCGCAGGAAGAATGCTAAGCAGCTAAAAACTTGCTGAGCGCTGCTCAAGCACAAAGGACGCAGGAAAAGAAAACACACAAGGCGAGTGCGAACTGAAAACTGTCCGAGCTCGACACTTGCGGCGCGCTGCACAAACACAAAGATGGACACAGGAAAAAAACGTGCAGGTGTACATAGCACGAGTGCGAACTTTCGTAGTTGCTACTTCAACTAACGCCAACTTTGGCTCTTCTAACTAGCAGATCACTTCTTTCGCAAGCGCGGGCGCTGCAGAAAGCTATGTGGCCTTCATGATGATGATGATGACATGAGCGTGATTTAGTCCTGGAGAGCCCCGATCAGACAACACTGAAGAACCCTGATCAGTTACTGGAACGTAACTGAGTCGGTAACTTACTGGAACGAATTTACCGACGCCGCTACTGGAAGACCGGAGCCCTGCGGCAGTTCACAGGCCTCCTGGACTGCCGACAGCTAGACTGAGAGCTCGCAGCTTTTAAGAGTCCTCGTCCAGTCCTGTTCTGTACCGAAATTTGCGCTATGTAACGCTGGGCACTGCCAGAGCATGCTAGCGAGTGTGCAATTATCCGCCCCACAGCTAGGGCATCCTGGATTTATGCCTTCAGCAAAGTGACTAAACGTGCTACGAGACGGGAAGGAACCTGTCTGCAGCATCCGGTGAGCCGACGACTGCGGCCTAGTAAGCTTGGAATGCGGGAGGTGGTATCTCCGCCTTGACTGTTGATAGTGCGACATACCTTCGTGGAAGGTGCCAAGTGGATCACTGAAGCTCTCCATGAACCCGCCTCCGGACCCGCCCTGACCGCAGCGGCACGTGATTTCTCGCGTACGGTTACGAGCAAGTTCGTTGGCTTTGGGAACTGTTGGATGATCCCCCGAGCGTGTGGGCCGGGAACCATGGTCTATAGCTTCAACGTAAACTTTGCGGTGAAAGTACACCGCAAAGTTTACGTACAAGTGAAAGTACGCCCCCTCCGTTTTTAAGACTGGTTGCACACTACTACGACGGGGACGAACGGGTGCCGCTATAAGGAGCTTCGCCCCTAAAAATGTGTTTTTTTTTATTACTGTTGGCTCATCCCGCTAGGTCACACTCCCATCAACAGAATAAATTGGAACGCATATGGGCGCTCACATAATTGAGAAGTTAGCGAGATACACCATACGTTTAAAAGTAGAAGAAGAATGTAAGGAGCGAAATGCACGCAGGATGACAAAAGAACCGCTCATATAGGACGCGATATCCACACAGTAGCAAAAACACAGGTAGATGACAAGATAACCGAGAGTGGTGACGGTCACTTTATAGCGACGGCCGCTGAGCGGTGGCTGACTGTTGTGGCCAGCCGAAAGCTGAAAAACCGACAGAAAAGAGAAAAGTTTATTCCGTTTCTTACGAAATGTACCTTTATAACTACTGAAACATTTACATCCGTTGTTGCGCTAAATTGTTGTTGTTTTTCGTTCTTAATGCAGTGAATTGAATTATGAAAAAAATTCGGCAGATCCCGCGCACTGTGGGAATCGATGTAATGCGAAGCAGCCAGCAAAGAGCTGCATACATCGCCTTCTTTGTCCTTGAGCCACATGAAATCATTCATTCCATGACATCTAGTCCACCATATATCGCATGTTTGCCATGCACGCATGCATGCACAATCTAGCGTACACCATGCCAATATATATATACCGACCTCGCGTCGTACACCGTGCCAATATATATAATGTGTGTGTGTATGCACGTAATCATCTCCTCCTCACTCTTTTGCGTATCTTCGTGTTTCCGCGGGCTATTTTATAAAGTGTATGCAAAAGCAGAACTGCAAACGAAAAAGCCGCCATGTCATGATGAACAAGCTCCTTACGGTATTAGCGCCTTCTTTAATAAATATCCCCAATGAGTACCCAGGACGATATCCACGCTTTTGTTTGCCTGCAGGAATCGAGGTGGCGTCTACAATGTCCAACCAGTACAGGAGCACGGCGAGGTTTTTTCTCACGGTATGTGTGTGGAGGCTTCGGTCAAGCGTATATCTTCGTTAGCAGCGGACACAACCACGTGATAAGGATATCTTGCCTCATGAAACAGGCGAAGCTTAGTATAGGGATACTCTGCTGCCTAATCTATGCAGAGAAACTGATAACAGCCTAGCTCACAAAATCTAAAGCAATCCCCAATCCTTGAAACTTAGAATAGCGCAAGCTTATAAATAGCAAAGCTTTTAGGCACAGAGCGAAATATATCCAGCCAACGCTTCCTGTAGAAAGATGCTTGCCGCGTTCGCCAAAAATCTCCTTGCCTTCCCTTTCTCTTTTTCGTCTTTTATAACGGAGGCGGTAGCTAGCGATCCTTGCGGTGGCCGCTTGCTACACACATGCATGCCTGCGCACACCGCCAAAATACCATTGACGGCAAGAGGGGAGAAGGGGGCACTATCTCAAAAAGCGACAAAATCTCAAGTGAGGGTGGCTAAATGGTTTAGCGAGCGACGCCGCAGGCATCTTTCTAGAGGAGGCGTTGATCCTGAGCAGGTCAGTGTGAGTAAACGATATTGTAATGTCTAGAATTTGAATCATGTTATTTTTCGGAGTTCGCAAACGTACGTTTCTTCCTACTTCTTGATCTCTAAGCAGCTTCGCAACAGTCGCAACCTTTGTGTGAAATTATTGCAGTCGACAAATTATCGACAAAGCAGTTGGGGTGAAATTATCGCACTCGCTAGATGTCTGTGGAAATGTTACACATTTTTGCTGAGAAAGTCGCACACGTGTGCTGAGGCCCTGTCAATGCTACCGAAAAGACCTCTATTAGGTACATTTGTCACCGCCGGCAAATGCGAACCTCGAACGATGTAGAAGGACCTTGACCCCTCAGCAAATGTACGTTCACTGTACGTGACATCTCAGCACTTTCACAGGACATTCTACTGAACTTCTGTGGAGAGCTATCAAAAGAAGCTCATCGTTAGAGACGCTTATACAACTGCTAACATTAAGTCAACACTTTCAGTGTCTCCATATGCGACCGCGACCGAAAGTAGCGGCCTTCCAGTGCCGGCGTCCAGTGGTGGCGCCTGCCATTCAATCCCAAGCACAAGTCGCGGAAGCATCGAGGAAATCATACAGGGATGCGATGCAAGGTGAGCCCAAATTTCCACTAGTCCTCTTCACTGGGGCAACTCAGGGCGCACAGTACGGAGTCTACTGTTTTCACACAGACTATTCCGGCAATTGATGACCACCGATGTTATAATGGCAATATATTAACTGGACCTCTAAGTGTACATCGTTGAGACCTTGAATTCTCGTCCAAATACGCAGACACTGAGCAACCCCTTTACAGCAAAGTATATCGCATTGATCAGCATTGCCGCATTTAACGAAAAACCAAATATCATGAAGTCTAGTGAATATAGTATTAATAAACCTTTGAACAGGGGATGTCGCTAGAGTCAACGTGTCGACAAGTGGGTTTCTTTGAGGCAAACATTGTCACTGTTGACTCCAGTGTAGGGAATTTTTTTGTGCTCGTCAAAAATAACAGCAACAGTCTTTGTTTGGAATATTCCTAATTTAATTTTATTGGCGACGCAGTTTGAGTCGCGGAAAGGGCTAAAACTAATTTCTTCGGCAAAGCAGGCTTTTTCAGGGTATGTATTTTCTCGTACAACAGCAGACTTCTAGGCCTTATCCCCAAGACTATTAAATATGAAGCTTAGGATGCGCGAAAATGCTCCGTCATGTTTTGACCAAGAAACCGCTGCTGCTCCTTGCTGAAGGTTCTAGCCGACCGCGAGCGCTCAGCCCACTAATAGAAATATTTACTCCTAAAATGCCACATCCGTGGCAATTTCCAGCATAGTTTATTTGCATGAAAGGTAAGCGTGAGCTACTGAGATTATGTGCGAATGTATGCAATGGAAACATTTTAAAATGGTGCCGTGACTTCTTAAACTGCACCGTGGAATACATCTATAGTGCATAAAACTGATGCAGTGTGCCGCTAACGTGTTGGTAGGGCTTGTAAATGCAGACATAATCAGAGCCTTAATTTAAGACAGTGCCCTGAAGGCACTCTAGTGGAATTGCTCGTTTGCTATTTATTTCTTCTAATTAATACTTTTGGTACGGTGAGATAACTGATATTTATTCTCCAACCAAAGTTACGAAGACACGTAAAAACCCGACGTTTCGGAACCAGCTCGGTTCCTTCCTCAGGGGGGACTGCGGCGGCTTGGCAGCGGCCTCTTTAAGGCACTCTCGCGGCGGTTAACGACCCCACGCATTACCGAGGAGCGTAGCCCATGCGCATACACCGGGGGGAGAGTTCCGAGTGACGGTTGATATTTTGAGTGGTCCTCTGTATATGCCACGACTCCAGTAGTAACCTCCTCCTCCACTTGGTTTCACTTTCGAGGATGGCGGTTCCGTTGAAGTCTATTCTGTGGTCAAACGTCTCTGCGTGCTCGGCGACGGCGCTGCGTTCTTTGTTGAGTTTACGGACGTCGTTGACGTGTTGCCTAATCCGTTCGGGGAAGTTTTTGGTCTCGCCGATTTATGACGAGGGGCAGTCGGCACACGGTATTTTGTAAACGACGCCGGGCGCCCTGTCTTTTGTTGGTCGGTCTTTCGGGCGGGGAAGGAAGCGGCCCAGCGTGCATGAAGGCACGTGCGCGATGTGCACGCCTTCTTTCCTAAAAATCCGAGCCAACGCCTCGCTGGCTCCCTGGACGTATGGGACCGACACGCGTTTTGGAGAGCTGTTCGTCAATGCTGGCTGGGAGTCGCGTAACCTCTTTTTCTCTGCGCGGCGGGCGACGGATCGAATGAAATTTCTGGGATAACCGTTTTTTCTGAGGTCCGCAATTACGCGGGCCTCTTCTTCCGGCGTTCCGTGTCAGTGGAACATCTCTTTTTGGCTCTCTGAAGTAATGCCGGAAAGAAGAGGCCCGCGTAATTGCGGACCTCAGAAAAAACGGGTATCCCAGAAATTTCATTCGATCCGTCGCCCGCCGCGCAGAGAAAAAGAGGTTACGCGACTCCCAGCCAGCATTGACGAACAGCTCTCCAAAACGCGTGTCGGTCCCATACGTCCAGGGAGCCAGCGAGGCGTTGGCTCGGATTTTTAGGAAAGAAGGCGTGCACATCGCGCACGTGCCTTCATGCACGCTGGGCCGCTTCCTTCCCCGCCCGAAAGACCGACCAACAAAAGACAGGGCGCCCGGCGTCGTTTACAAAATACCGTGTGCCGACTGCCCCTCGTCATACATCGGCGAGACCAAAAACTTCCCCGAACGGATTAGGCAACACGTCAACGACGTCCGTAAACTCAACAAAGAACGCAGCGCCGTCGCCGAGCACGCAGAGAGACGTTTGACCACAGAATAGACTTCAACGGAACCGCCATCCTCGAAAGTGAAACCAAGTGGAGGAGGAGGTTACTACTGGAGTCGTGGCATATACAGAGGACCACTCAAAATATCAACCGTTCACTCGGAACTCTCCCCCCGGTGTATGCGCATGGGCTACGCTCCTCGGTAATGCGTGGGGTCGTTAACCGCCGCGAGAGTGCCTTAAAGAGGCCGCTGCCAAGCCGCCGCAGTCCCCCCTGAGGAAGGAACCGAGCTGGTTCCGAAACGTCGGGTTTTTACGTGTCTTCGTAACTTTGGTTGGAGAATAAATATCAGTTATCTCAGTTTACTTACCCAACCAGACAGACTTCTGTCTAATGTTTACCTTCAATTCTACTTTTGGTACGGATTGTGGTCCACTTTAGTAAATTTTGCGACGTGACTAAGTGTACTACGTAAGCCGCGCGTTGATGCACATCACGGGAGTTCCTGAGAAGAGTTTTGGAGGTAACGGGAAGCAGTAAAATTTCGCAAACGTACAGAAGATAAATGGGGCATGAAGAGCTCCACAGTACGTTTTGTTTCGCACTATAGAAGCCAGCCGTCGTCAACGACGGAAAAGCACACATTTTGGTTCCCTGTCTTGCAGTACAGTAAAGTGCCATCATAATCTTTTAAATGTGTTTTCACTGCGAGATTAAAGATAGCCATCTATACACGCAAATTTGGTTCCGTTATGAAAACATTCAACGTATTATTGGAAGGAGCACGCCATATTACATTTTGATGCCTTTGTCAGGATATGCTCAGGTAAGAGCTCAAGCTCAGCTAAGATGAGGTATCAATATTAGCCATGCAAATGTCGGATATAAGTAGCAAAGAAAGCGTTGTAAGCCCTTCCATAACTGCTACACCACACGGACTTATTCAGTACCTACAGCTTCACGTCCGGCAGCACAACTCGAGACTTTAATCGCAATACTTCTCACAAGACACACGAGAATTCTGTTTGAACCATCAAACTGTATTCACCGTCTTTCCCTTTGAGTTGCACTGTACAAGTGCGCATGGCTCAACCAATCAAGAACGAGAAGATTTGTATACATGTGATCAGAAGGACAGCTGTTTTTTTTTCAACGTTCAACGTCCCCGGCCTTCAAATGCACAAGTCTTATATTTTTCCTGAACAAAGCAAATGATGGATGAATAAAGTTCCCGATGCACAGGAGCAAGTTTGAGCGAATCGGCTTGCCATTAAAGCTATAACCTGTTCGCCAAACTTTATATCGAAAAAAAAACACTATGCGGACCTTCCAAAAAACAATCTGTGTGCCGTACTAAATACTGTTGTCTGGTCTCTTGCAGGATTGGTACTGCCTCCACACAAACGGGAAAGCACGAAAATATCAGCGGTATCTACGGCCACGTAAACCACGGCATGAAAACATCAGGGGAACGAAGCCACAAGTGCGAAATATGCGGTAATTCATTTAAACAGAAGCAGCATCTCGCGACACATCGCCGCGTGCATACGGGCGAGAAGCCCTACCATTGCAGCATATGTGGTAAATCATTTTCAAAACAGGAAAATCTCAATGTACATCAACGCACGCATAGAGGCGAGAAGCCCTTCAAGTGCACGACATGCACAAAGTCCTTCACACAGCAAGGACATCTTCGTGTACATGAACGTACTCATGCGGGCGAGAGGCCTTATAAATGCACGATGTGTGAGTACTCGTCAACCACATTGTCAGATCTTAAAAAGCATCAACGCACGCACAGAAACAAGAAACCGTGAGCCTGCCGAAAGAGGAACAATATCACTTATACAGGCGATGCATCGAAGAGCAACTCCACATTCATGTGGCTCTGAATCCATTCACTTGTGAAGAGTGCAATCATTCATTTGCGTAGAAAAAAAAGCTTCAATACGAAACCATCGATGGACAGAGTGCTGAAATTTTACGCGCAATATTTAGACCATATTTTTAGAAATTTAACTTACCTCTTACCTAACGACAACCACACATGGGCCCCTGCATGTTCGCATGGCTGTGTATCCCTTTCACCACCGAAATGGGCAATCAGTCATTCGAGCACAATAGAATGTTGGGATACCGAACCTTCGATCAATATAAGTGCTCATTTCAACGTACTATTTGGTTAGGTGACGTTTTTGGATATGTAACGAGCCTCACACCTCAGCAAGCACACCTGGGCTTGTTGGGCTTGTAGGTGAGTAGTATAGGTCAACGTTTACTTCAACACCTCAGAGAAAAGCAGTGCAATAATATACTGCAGTTATTTCTTAAAATAAAAAAATAAAAAAATGTGGCCGATCTCACGCACTCTGGGAATCGATGTAATGCGAAGCAGCCAGCGAAGAGCTGCACATATCGCCTGGTTCGTCTTTGCGGCAAATTCATGCCATCACATCTAGCTCACTATATATTGCATGTTCCCATGAATGTATGCATGTACAATCTGGTATATACCATGCTAATGAAACACATATTCTGCCATATACAATGCATGACCTTTCATTTATGTTCGTCACGCGCTCATGCATGCCATACCAATTTTCGCATATACGAATTAAAAAAAACAGCCAGAAGCGCACCAAGACAGCGTCATATAAATCATGCCGTATATGATATGCATGTCATGATTTGCATGTTGGGACTTATAATGTATGTTCGTCACAGTCACGTCACGCAATACCAAATTTTGTACATGTCAAGCTGGCGAAGCGGCCGCTAGCGCACAATGTGTGTGGAATGTAAGTCATGTCGTACCTGACATGCATGACATGATTTTTCTGTTACCACCTGTCATTTATTATTGAGAACTCATAAATTAGTTCTCATTATTATTGTCTCTAAAAACAAAAAACGAGCCCTTAAAAGTCATCTTCTTTCCTTCACCTGTGATTTATGTTCGTCATACACTCAGGTCGCCCAAATGCTAGTTTTGGCGTATATAAACCCAGGAAAACGGCAGTGAGCACACTACGAGCATGGCGTGTAAATCATGCCATACATGACATACACCTCAGTATTTCCATGCCTCTCATTTATGTTCGTCATACAGTCATGGCCCGCTATACCAACTTTGGCGTATATCTATCTAGCGAACCGGCCACAAGCGCACCACGAGCGTGGCATGTAAGTCATGCCGTACATAACATGCATGTCATGATTATCGTGTTATCACATTTCATTTATACTCGTCATACAGTCACGTCACGCAATACCAAATTTGGCACTAGTCAAGCTAGCGAAACGGCCCCGAGCGCACCATGAATGTTACATGCAAGTCATGCCGTACATGACATGCATATCATGATTTTCATGTTACCACCTGTCATTTATGGTCGTCACACAGCAATGTCTCGTCATACCACTTTCGGTATATATCCATTTAATTAAATGGCTGCGAGCGCCTGAGGCCCTGTCAGGTAAATACGTCTGTACAGGAAATGCGTGTCATGATTTGCACTTAGGACTTGCCGTTTACGTTTATCATACAGTATTATGTCAAAGCAATGTTGGCGTATCCTATTACAAAACGGCGAGGAGAGCACAGTCGTAGTTAATTTAAAGAGACGACAAGGAGAGCACCAAGACGTAGGCGGCTAGATAGATAGATAGATAGATAGATAGATAGATAGATAGATAGATAGATAGATAGATAGATAGATAGATAGATAGATAGATAGATAGATAGATAGATAGATAGATAGATAGATAGATAGATAGATAGATAGATAGATAGATAGATAGATAGATAGATACGTTCAAAGTCGCAGAAGTTCGCTAAGAAACGCCTCGCATTTAAACAAACATGCTTTTGAGAAGCGTGTCTAACACATCGTGAAAACCGTCTCACTGAAATGGACGTGGTACACAACGTTATATAGTTTTCTTTGATGTTATAGTTAGAACTATTTGCAATGGTCCAGTGCAGAAGAATACTGGTGATTAGTTTGACTATGTCCTCTTCGTACACCTAGTAATGTCGCAAGTGGACGTAGCTGTAAAGAAAATGTTTATTGTTATATACGAACTGGCAGTACCACTGTTTTCTTCAGTGCCGGAGAATTGAAATATGAGCCCATGAAACGGTGGGTACGCAGATTACTGAATTGTGATGTGAATTTTTGATGGCAGATTTTTTTCTTTTATGACGATCAACATAGTGCATATATGCGGTTAATATGCTCTTTTTACTTATCTCCCACTTGTTTTTCTTTTTTACATTCCTGGAATAAGGCTAGTAGCACTTGAGACTCAAGTTATGAGGCGTTTCATTGTATGATACACTCCGGGACCCTAAACATTTTTGATGGCGGGACATAGGTTGGAGATAGGCAAGTTTTTATTTGGCATAGTAGCCGCTTCATTTAACAGAGTGCTTAGCTGCTATAGATTTAACGATTTTTTCCCGTTGGCTGACAGTGCATTCCAGCACAGCAACAAGAACGCACAATTGACATACAACTTTAAGGTATAATTACAGTCGAGCTTGATGTTCACGGAACATTGGTCTATAATGAAGGAGAACATCTCATCCAGATATGTGAGTGCGTTGACTCTCAATATCTAACTCGAAGTGGTAAAAATCAACATTATCTCAGTAACTATAACAGAGGATGTGAAAAAAGGATTAGGAAGCCTCTTCCATGAACTGCTAACTCTGCTAGATACCCCTTCTATGTAGCAGACACGATCACGTGTGTTTCAAAAGGGGTACCATGCCTGTTCACAAATTTCATCCGACAGATCAGGTGAAAGTTCATGTGCTGGACTGCGGCCGTTTTGCTATTGTACCGCCGGCGCCCATGATGCGCGATGATTCCGACCCTACGAATCCGATGACTGAATAAACACCCGGCCGTGTTGACTCGACACCTCACCTGAAACAACGTGTGTTATTGACATGCTACACAAGACCACTGTATTACCTTGCCTGCGTGTGCCGATCCCACTTACGCCTCCCTGTGTGGGATGCACATAACATCACACAAATGCGAAACATTCAGACAGTACACAATCTCTGCATGTTTCATTTGACCAAACTAATCGCAACTCTAGTGTCAAAGAAATGAGAGCTGCTCTTAATCTTCCTTCTCTACCCAGCCTCAAGAGGCAATCACACATTCTTATTTATCAAGAACTGTAATTCCACAACCTTGCTCTTCGATCCTTGTTGATACTTTAAGCACCATTTCCATGACATCAGCTTGATAGCATGCACATGTTTCTCAACTGCTGAAGGCTCCCTGTAATTTCTTCCCAGAACCCAAAAAAATGTAATCAGTTACCTGCTTCCGTAACGGACATAGTTATTCCCCGTGCTTTTAAAATCTTCTAAGCTGATGTAAGAATACTGCCCTATTATCACTTGTGTGTGAGCTACTTGGAATGTATGACTGTGTGTATTTTACCTGTATATATAACTTTTCCGCGTACGGTTTTATTTTATTCATTCTCATTTGCATTGTGTGGCCCACCCTTGTGTGATGTATGTCATGCCCTTAAGGTACTCTAAGTAAACAAATAAAAGTGTATGAATTTCTACGCTGTCACGAACAGTGCGTTTAAATTTTGTCTCCCTTCCAGATGTTTGTTTCATTGTGACATTTGTTTACATTCATTGTGAACTCAAGTATATAGGTCACTGCAAAATGATTCTGCATAGATATGAGCCAGCGAAGATTTTTGAGAAAAGGAATACACGTTTAGTTCTTTCATTGTTCAGCAGTAGGTGGATGAACCTTGGGGAAAATTTGATACTGGAGTCGCCTGACCACGTGTAATGTACAGAGTATCTATATTATGTAGAAGTGCCTTTTTGTAACAAAGTAAGTATTATACTTTTTGTGTAATGCTTTCACCATTGATGTACCTGAGATAACTATCTCTCAGTTCGCGTATGACAATTTTTATTAGCAGGCACATTGCTACCGTTGGCACTTCTACTTCCATCTGTGTGTAACCGCGCGTCATTCAATAAACGAAAGATCGGTATACGGAATTGATAGCCTTCACAGCCTCGATGTGGCTCGCGGACGTACTCTAATGTGCTCGTAAATGTGCGCCGGCAAGTGTTCTGAAATAATGTTCGGAGTTTGTGCCCGTCCAGTGTACACCTTTTTTTGTCAGTCTATGTGCGCTGCCGTACTGTTACAGAAGGCGCCAACTAGCACAAATGAGTGTTACCCACTGTATCGAGCGTCTTGTAGAAAGTGTCTGCACATGGTAGTGGACACAAGAAGACTGGTTTATTGATAAGAAAAGGAACGCTTGAATACAGCGTTGCCGGGCGTTGCTCTATTGGTTGTGCACAGTGTTGCCTTGTTGACTGCCCGCTGCATCCTCCTTTCTTTGAAGGCGAATCACATAAAAAACACTGAAGAAGAAGAAGAAGAAACATTATTCTGAAAAAAACTTGGCCGCGTATCTGTGTGCTTCGCTGCAAATGTCGTCGAAAGACGATAGAAGAGGCGCTGCGTGAGATATGGACGTCATCTGGCAATAGGTCGGGAAACATGAGCGCTGTGTTGCGGGCTGGTAGTCCCGGCGCAGCAGCAGGCGAAGACCGGCGGTGACCAACGCGATCGGCGGGGATGCCAGCCAGCCCGAACACGCGGTTTGGCGCGAAGCGCCGAAGCAGAAGAAAAGTCCGCACTCAACGAGTACTCTCCACACACTTTTATTTACGTCGCCTGGGTAAAACAGGAATGCCAGAGCGGAGCCCCATGGCATTCGTACAGTGCAATACAGAACCGAAACCGAAACACAACAATCAGCTCGTGCAGAGGGCACAGAGTAATGCAAGTTTCAGCGCAGCTTAAGAAACTAGGGTCTTTAGAATTACGTATGTACGCATTTTCTATTAAAGGAACACACCACCTAATACTTACCTAGTGATGTTGCGCCTCAGATATGCGTAATGTTTGCTTTTTGATCGACAATCTACACAAGTATGAACCTAAGCAGCCGTTCAAGATGGCTGGCCCTTGCGCAAGTGGTTCAACTTTGGCCGAGTGGCTGAATCGAGTGACGTGCCGACAAACAAAGACACACCAATATTTCAAAAAACGGAGGGGAAAGGGTTTGAAGAACTAGCGCCAATAGATTTAAGTTACTCGCTGATGGAAGACACACTAGAAGACGATGATAAAGGAAAAACGAACCCAAGCCGATGGAAGACATGGAAGAAAAGCAAAGTCCCTGAAGTGGCTCGCGAATTTGACTGGCTGAGAAGATGGAGCGTGTTACCGACGCGTCAACGCCTCGCCAGATTCCACGTGACACCAAATGATAGATGCGTAAATTGTGGGCAATCCGAGACCACTAAGCATGCGTTATTCGAATGCGTTGCTACTAAGGGTGTATGGCACCTTGTTTGGCGGACCTTTGGAGTTAGAGCTACATCGCTGTCACAAAAGAATAACGGCAAGTTTGCGCAATTGATACTTTTGGTGACAATGTACGTGATCTGGAGACGTCGGTGCCAGGCGGAAGCTCGTCGACAACCACAGCGTGCAGCGTTCCCAGCCATGCACCGTATTTATCGAATTGTTTTGGATACCTAGTTGACGAGCTGGAAGCGAGTGGAGTTGATGCCTTCTTAAGGGCGATGGCACACTCGGTTTTTCGCATTACGTGGAGAGAAACTTGAATTTCCAGCAGCGCCATACTGAGTTCAGAAAGAGCAACAAGTTATCCGACTCCCCATGCTACAATTCCCCCTTTCCCTTTCTCCCCCCCCCCCTTTCTTTTGTTTTATTTTTCCCCATCACCTTGTGAAGCATGATGCTTAGTTAATATGTTTGTTGTATAGTTGCTTGGTAGCGTACAGTGTATTGCCTCTGTCTGTATAAGATTGCGTCTAGTGTTTGTGTATGTGACATTGACGCAATTTATAAGTATTTAGTTTATAAACGTCTCATGCGCTTGCGTGTACAGGTTCAATAAACTTTCCTTTGTGACCAATATTTATCTGTTTAAGTATCCCAAGAAAGACTATCGTCTTTAAAAATAAAATAAAATGCAGGCAGTTTGGTCGGGCCCTCAGTCCAGGACTCCGCTGGCACGAGCGTCTCGCTGTATCTGGACACTGAGAACACAGACATTTAACGCCGGTCGGTAACAGTCCTCTCTCCTAGGCTGTTTCACTCTCTTGGAATGCACGAGTGTCGGCCAGGCGAGATGGTGGTTTTGGGGTCTGGTGGATCGTCGGCAGGAATCGTCAGGGTTCGTTGAGCCTGATGTGCCGGATTGCGGTCGGTCCTGCGTAGCCTGCGGAGGTTCTGGCCCCTGGGGTACGGCTCCACTTGTAGATGAATCGGAGGTGTCGTCGCTGTCGTCGGCGTTGTAATGGGGGAATCGACAGAACGCTTCTGACGTTTTGCGGAGGTGTTGTCTATTTCGATGGAAAACCCGGCCATCTTCTGTCGGAATGGTGTACGACCTTGGCGCCACGAGTTCTTGGACTTGTGCTTTTATTTCCCATCTACCATCATTGAGAACGCGGACGATGTCTCCCTTCTGGTAATAGAGCAAGTGATCTTCTTGGGGTAATTGATTGAACATGTTTTCGCATGGGCCTTGGGGGTGACACTGGAAATCTGGAAGCAGCGTTCTGAGACTTCGTCCGATCAGCAGCTCTGCTGGCGACCGGCAATCCTCATGAGGGCACACCCTGTAGTTAAGAAGGCACAAATAGAAATCCTTTTTACTCCTCTCCGTCTTCTCCAGAATCCGCTTGACCACTAGGACGCCCTTCTCGGCGAGTCCATTGGATCTGGGAAAATGCGGACTTGAAATTGTATGTTTGAAGTCATGTCGAGCCGCAAAATCTTTAAACTCTTTTGACGCGAACTCAGGGCCGCCATCACTACAAGCTTCTAATGGTAACCCGTGCCTTGCAACGATCTGACGTAGTTTGTGAATGACAGCTGTTGCTGAGGTCTCCTTTATCTGTTAGACTTCAGGAAAATTAGAGTAGGCGTCATAGACAACCAAGAAATTCTTTCCGGCATGCCGAAAAAGATCTGCACCACCGTCACTATATAAATGATTTTATTAGAGAGAGAGAGAAAGAAAGAAATGAATGCGGAATGACAGGGCTGTAAACCGGAAAATAAAAACCTGGTTCCCTACCCTGCACTAGGGAAGGGGTAAATAGAGACTGAAAAATAACGAAGATAAGAATGAGGGAGGGAAGTAAGTGGGGACGCACATACACGATCGTGCACTCACATAATCGTTCAACGAGGCTGGTCGCTCACAGACAATTCAACAGCACCTTTGTCGCCTTCTGGCGTGAAGCTCGATCTTTCCAGCATTGACTTTCCAGCAGTGCAAGATTGACTTCTCAGATAGTGGCCAGTCTTCGAAGTGCGGAGACACTGCTGTGAGGGACTGTCCCTAGTAGCTGTAGTGAGGGCAATTGTCGAAATTTCAATATCATTCCACTACAGCGTCCCCGACAATAATATCGTGATTTTTGCGACGTACAACCCCAACAATTATTCTTATTAGTTGTTCGGACTCCCAAATAGGCCTTGTATGTCGCCGCCATTTCGAGGCAGTTTACTGTCGTGCTCTAGCCGACGCCAGGTACCTGATAGGAAAACAATGAAGTTAGAAAATTTTCATGTTATTCTTGCAGGTTAGATAAAAAATTAAAAAAAAAGACAGCGATAGCACGTTGTTACTTGCTTGTTTTGAGTAGCTTTGAGGTAACGCCAGATCGCACAGATTTCATGCAGACGTCGTCCTTCAATCACTAAACCACATAATAAAGACTTTAGTGCGGAAACGGCACGCCTCAAATGATGACTGTCCTGCAAAAGCAAGAATTTATTGGGCAAACGAGAATAAAAAAATGCGATAGCAAGAAAAGCGGCCCGTGATGGACGCGCTGCAACGCTGCATAAACATCTGCCCCGCAGCAGCAACTATACTGGCGGACAACTTTTCTTGCCATGAAGGGAAGGCTACAGAGCCACAATGCACGTATCTTACCGCTAATGAATGAAGTCCCACAATTGCGTCCGTGTTTTCTGCGTGAGATATATAAAATACTCCGTTATTTTCTACATTTAGCTTTTTGAGACGGAACGCAGCGCACACAAGCGAGATATCTCTCTTACTTTTACTTTGTACGTTGTCACTTAGCGTTTTTGCATGCATGAAAAAGTCGCGCCTTTTACCCGTACCTTAGACGCTAAGCAGCGTTTGCGTCGAAATGCAGTGCTAGCCATCACTTGCCACGGCGTTGCGAGACGCGCGCCAAACCGGACTACTTCGCGTAGCAGTACATGTGCAGATGCTCCGCCTCCGTAGCTTTCCCTTCAATGCCAAGAAACGTTGTCCGCGAGTATACCGCGCGAACAGACAAAGGAAGCGCAAGGTTCTCTGTGAGCAAATATTAGAAGAAGCGAGCGAGCTATCCGGCGACTTTTACATGCGCCCGTTTAGGGAGCCTACATGACCGCCTGTTTTAGGGTGGTGTCAGCCTTTGACCCACTACATGCCGCCAACGCTCCTCCGCCCGCCAAAACACAATGTAGCCAGACGGAAATGCCGCGGTATCACGCCATATTGTGGCCCCACACTGCGTGTACGCCTGTCCTCGAGTACGGCGCCGGTAGCGTCTTGAACTGGTTGAATCAGTTGTTCTGTGGTGAAGGCTGCCGTTAGTCTTACAATGCCTGGATGCTGCGTACCGTGCTGCACTAATCACAGCAGAAAAGGCAAGCGCATGTTCCGCTTCCCAGCGAACCCTGGCCGACGACGACTTTGGCTGGCTCAAGTAAAGCGAGACGACTGGGAGCCCACCAGCGCGTCTCGTATTTGCTCTGTGAGTACTGCGTATTTTCTTTACTCTCTTTTGCTGCGGGACACGTTATATGTGTTTAACGGTGTTCGCGAGTGCATAGAAAATCTAAGGTGTCGTTGCTGAGGTCACGCATCGCGAGTAGAAAGCTTACATGCGGGACGCGGGCGCGCGTCCGTATGGAGACGCGTTTGGGACGCGCTGGCTAGTAGTGAGCTGTTGCCTCCCTTCCTTGAACTCGCGTTAGCTTAGCTGATGTCGGAAGTATCTGTGTGTGGGCTGCGATTTTTTTTCTTTTCTGCCCTCGCTTTGAGAACTGGGTCGTCTACACGAGCCTGATAACCGGTGCTGTCAGAAGCCCAGGTGTTCCTTGTTGTTGTAAGGGATGGGCACCAACGCCGCACGTCAGTACATCGCGTCAGTTTACGGACAAAAAGGCGGACATGGAGTTAAGAAAAAACACGGACTCCAACACTTCGCAAATGTCATAGATATAGCCCTCGTTGAACAATCGCAGACCCCACCACTTCGTGAATAATATTGTTGCGATCCTTAATAAGTAATAAGTAGTACGCGTACCCATATGTATGCAGCACGCGTTTAACAATGATTTTGTTATACTTGCGGAGAAACGCCTTATAGCTGACTGTAGATGAAAAGCAGCACGAAATACGTTCTGTCTGTTCGATTTCACATTAGACAAACACTCAAGCAACTACTTCGCATACTGGCAGGGCTGATAAAAACTACCTGTTTACGCAACCTGTTCACGGCATTGTCCTTTCGTTTTTTTCACGCACATATGGTTGCATGATTGTTTTAAATGAGATGTAGCGGTGTTGTTATTACAGGATCATTTCAAAGATTCCAACTACGAGTTGAGGAGGCAGGATGGTTTGAAGAAGCTGAGGCCAGACGCTGTTCCCACAGTGTTTCCTGTTCGCGGTAAGTGGGAAAGAAAGTGTACTTTGATTTCGAGTTTGGCTGTATTTTGCACAAGCCGAGCAGGACCGTTTCAATGTTCATGCTCGCATACTTGTTATGGCTGTGTTATGAAGGAAATGCATCCAGTTCATGTGGGTGGCCGTTATGATTTTTAGCCTTGCGCATAATGAGGTGAACTGAGAATGCGAAAATAATTTGCTGTATGTGAGCAATTCTGTGTAGTGTGCTTGCTGCTTCTTTTTATTCTTGGCCTAGCTTGTGCGCGTTTGTGCACTTCAATGCATCATTGCGCTTCTCCACATTCATTTATTGTCTAGATGCGAAACGTTTATTTTTACTGGGATGTCAAGCACTGCTTAAGCTTGTTTTCTCAGAAATTCCTCTATAAGGGGTCAATTTCAGCTTCGTTGATAACTTCAGTACTAACTGTATTTACAAATGGGCTACTCTTCCTGAGTAAGTCTGAACACATACATCTCATGCATGCAATGCTGCTCATTACAGGTGTCCTCGAACAACCGGAGCCATTGGAGATGTACAGCTCTCCTGTATTGCCGCCCTGGCATGCTCACCCAGCAGCTACTCTGCAGTCAACCCAACCTGTTAGTGACAGTGCTCGTGCGCAAGTTCTGGCTCCACCGGATTTCTCCTGTAACCCAGGTACGAAAAATAACTGTGATTTTACGTCTGTGTAGCGAAATCTCGATAGAATGAATCACAAGAGAATGCTAAAAACAATGGCCTATTTTGAACATTTGTTGTGAAGGGAATACTGAAAATTTGCACAAAACGTAAACACAAACACGGGAGTCACCTACCTGGGCTGTGTGTACATTCGCGACTGTGTTGTGTGTTAGTGAGTGCGAAAAAGCAAGAAAACACAAAATATTACGGAGCCAGCCCACGTTTCTTTGAGGAAATGCGTGATCTATCTTTATGTGTGCAGCTCGACTGCTGAAATACGAGTTCTTAAGTCAGGGAATTCTTCTTCTGCACTGCGAAGCATCGCGCTAAATACAGATTCCTCATTTTAATTCACGCATGCTGTTTCACCGTCGTCGTCGCTCTCGGCGCCATTTTCTTATCACAACCAATGCTATGGCTCTTATCGGTCGTCAGCTATAATCACGTGCATGCTTCGTCCTCGCTCTATGTGTAGCGTTCGAGTATTAGTGAAGCATGCACAGATAATCATTGGCAACTTCAGGTCATTGGTCATTCGCGTCGCATTTTTCACTCTGTCGTAGCATTCTTTTTATGCCGCTCCCAGAGCTGATCTTTACCGTTCAACCACCAACCAAAAGGCTAGAAAACATCCGTTGACAAGCGCGCAGGTAATGCTGCCCGACGAAAGCAAAGGCTCTGCATAAAGTGCTCTGCAATTCTATAACAACGAAGATGCCTGCAAATGAGTATTATATATCATTTTTGCCAAAAAGGATGCGTATATTTCGGGGCTGCCTTTCGTCGAAAGTCTGTTCGACACAATCCACACATTAGCGTCACACTAAAAAAGCTGCAGAGAACTGTTCAAAGCAATTGGGAAGCCTCATTGCTGAAATAACCATGACGCATGTTTAATTTTTGTACAACTACGCGCTTAATTATTAGGAAGAAAATGCAATGCGAATTGCGCATAATGAATGGCAAATTTGTGACATCTTTTGAGACCGTAATATAAAAAAAAATATTTTACTCGACTTTAACATTTGTGCGTAGTATTGCGGTGGCATCACTAAATACTTGTGCAACGTTTCGATACCACCACTTGCAACTGAAGCCTCCAAATTTTTACAGCTGTTCCACAGGACCACCCCGCCACCACACCTTCCGGTACAGGATTCCTTCAAGTACTGCCGAGCTACGTCCCTTCGGATATACCTGCAGGTGTGTCTTCGACGCCAAGCCATTACGCAGCTGCTGCTGCTTTGGAATTAGATATTAATGCTGTCGCCTCGCATCCGTCCGCTACGCACGCTCGTAGCGTGCGTAGCGGACGGATGCGTTTGCCCGACATAGTAACGCCCGCAAGAAAGTGGAATCTTGTATACAACTTCTTGACAACATTCAACAAACTTCTGCCTGTGCTTCTTAGTGCATCTTCTTTTCTTCTCTTCTTCTCGGTTGACTTGCTGGCACAGGCTACCAAGCTTATTTTGGGCAGAAAACAACAGCCTAACGCCTGCCCTGCTGACAACTTTCTTGAGATTGTGCGCGACTTTGTGCACGTACGGAATAACCGCAACAGTTTGCTTCGAGTTTTTCTCGGATTGCACAGCAGCTGAGCGCTTGTTTTTAAAGCCTGCTACGAGGCTTTCGGCAATGTTAGTCAAAAGCGTTGCTGGAAAACCTGCGAGCTTCAGGCGTGCTACTTGTGAAAGAAAACTTGCTTCAACTTGGTGGTCACAGGACCTGTCTAGCGCCGCCTTCATGCAAGCTCTTGCAATTCCGCGTTTAACAATCTTCGAGTGCGCAGAGGAAAAAGGAAGAAGGCTCTTTTGAGATCTGGGCGCATAACTCCAACATAAATGGCTATTTGAGAACGAGAGTTCCATGTCTAAGAAGCGCAGTTTGCTGTCTGAGGGATGCTCAGTGGTAAGTTCAAAATGACTTAATTCCGTGAGGAACACGTCAAAAATTGTAGCAGCAGCAGGCTGCGCGTCAGAAGGGTTAGTGCTGTAAAAGATTAAAAAGTCATCCACGTATCGCATCACCTTAACCGTGCTCGTCTTACTTAGCTTGCTCTCAAGATTGCGGTCATAGCTAGCTAATAAAATGTCACTAAGAACAGGGGCGGTGCGCTAATGACCGCATGCGCGAGCATTTGAACAAGGTTCAAAAACAAGCTACAGATAGTCAGTTATCTCTTCACTGTAACAGTTGCGGTTGCCATCCATCTTTTAACGATACCACTTTCTTGTCAAAATACCATGACGAGCGCGCGCGCCTCATTTCAGAAGCTTATCACATCTACAATAGCGGCGAGGCATGTGTAAGCTTCCCCTCGATTTCCCTCCTTCCGAAGGAGATAGAATTCATGCCTCGTTGATCGCCCTACTGCCTCTGCGCAGGCTGAGTTTTCTGTATTTTCATTACGTTAGTGGTGAAGTATATTTATGCTGACTGAAGGAATAAAGCACATTTGGTTGTTAGTCAACGCCGTCGTCTCGTGTCCTTTCTTGTCCCGTCTTTTTAGCGCTGTTTCTCACCCGTAATCTTGTATCTGTATCTCAAATACTTCTTGTCTGAGTATCTTGTATCGTATCGCGATACAATTTCAAGGTATCTTTGCCCAGCCCTGACTAGAGCCACTCCTGCATTTCTAACAGCACATACAAATTATTTTAAGGCTCTAGTTGCTGCTGTATACGAGCGTGTCTGAGTTTACAAAATTGTCGTAGGTCTTGTCAGTTAAAAGTAATGGCAATGCTCGTTTGTTAAAGGTAGAGTTAAAGCTGTTGCAACTTAGATGTGGAATTCTGGGGCTGTTTCGACCACGGTTACATTACCATTCTCGGGATGCTTTGAAAATAGTTGCCTTACTATTCGACATGTACCCGAATAGTTTTCGATTCGGTGTCATCGCCATTCGATTCATATTCAATTCCAATGAAACATTCACTATTCGCACGCCCCTACTTTAGATGCCTTGAACCTCCTGCAACCCTCTCTGAAAGGTTTCTGCAAATAATGTGGTTTTGCGGTGCCACCAAGGTCGGAGGCTTTCTAAGCTTTCCACAGCTCACCTTGTTTTGCATTGGCTCTCGTATCGGCACACCTTTGACCAAGCAATGACTTCACGGTGACGTTACAATGACGTCATCAAGTGATGATAACTTTTTGAAGCACTCCTGTTGACGCCGCCGAAGGGAACCGCCGATGCGGGACGCCGGTCAATTTTCGCGTTCGATAAGGCGTCTAGGCTTTTCTCCTAAAGGACCAGTGACATCAACTTTACGCGTGTCACAATTTTTGCGTGCACGTGTAGTTATCGACCCCCTAGAACCGACACCCCACTCATAATGCCATGGGGAGATGAAAATATACGTGTAATATAATATTGATTAGTATGACCAGTAAGGATCGCGGTTCAGAACGAGTGCAAAGCCCGCCACTCTGCAGCGCTGGCAGCGCTAGCAGCTCTGCCACGTGGTCACCCTCCACGGTCATGACCCGAAAGGGCCTCATCTGATTGCGATCAGAAATCGCTGCGATTCGCGACGTGGCGAATCATACTCGCTTCGATTGTCTGCAAAGAAAGGATTCTGAAATCGACACCGGTCCGAGCAGTGACAAGCAGAAACTTTGAGACACACGCTTGGGCCATGCGGGCTGGCAAGAACACAGAGCAGGAAGAAACGTTGTGGACAGGACAGGCGCTCCCATCCTGACCACAAAAGTAAGCAGTCCGGTGACTAACAACAACCAAATATTTATTCAAAGATTTATTAAAGGTTAAATATGTCCGCACTGCTCAGAACGTCCTTCGCGTTTGCTGATTCTTCCATTACACTACCTCCCTAAGCCACACACAAACACACGCTATCGACGCTCTGCGCGTCTCGTCTCCAGCCAGGCGTCCGTGCTGGCGGGTTTCGCCTGTAACCGTCAAGCTCCAAAGGACAGCACATTCTCTGGGTGGGTAAGGCCAGCGCCGGAGGAGGCATTCGTAAGGCCAACGTTCAATTCATCGCGGTGTCGCATGGAGCGATGCATCTTGCATGCGCTGTCCAACCTGGAAGCTTTTATAAACCACCTTTGCAGCTGTCCGTGACAAAGACATTTCTTCTTGCGGTACTTGAAACGTCACTGGTGCAAGTCGCGCACAACTCTTTCACGACATGCTGGCACGTAATGCAGTTGAGATCGTCGCTCCCAATTATCACACGCTGAGGAGCACACGACAAATCATTCGGAGGGGTGCGGCGCAGACACAGAACTTGAGACAGTCTATCCAGATAATCGAAGTGAAACCGCTGCCAGGCGTTGCTGCTATTCGGAACCACGACAACACTGACATCGTTGACGTTATCGTCACTCACCACATGGGGCATGGCCTGGGGGCCCGCTGAGCACGTCATAATACCGTCGAGGTCGCAGGGTGCTGAACACAGTAGTTTTCGTACGCTGTTCGCCCTCGAAATAAAACAACTTCTACGAACGGACGCAATTCATACTTCGCTCAAAAAGCTTTTGCATACCAAGCTATCGAGTGGAGGCCGCATATATAGCTTGAAATTTTAATGTCACTGCTCCTTTTATAAAACACTTGTTGGGGTTTTACGTCCCAAAACAAGGATAATATTTTAGGCACGCATTAGTGGAGAGCTCAAGGGTCTCAAGCATTGTCGCCTGCGTTGAAAATGCGGCCGCCGTGGCCGGGATTCAATCCGGCGACCTTCGGGTCAGCAGTATAGCACCATAACGACTACACCACGGGTTCTCAAACTACATTCCGCGGAACCGAGGGGTTCCGCGAGCACTAGATGCTGAAATAGAATATACCAACATGGACACGCTTACGCCACAGAACGCTATTTCATTTGAAGCACTGTTGCCCCTCCCGCTTCTTGTTTTATTTTGATGTATTCGGCTTTGACCCGCAAGGACGGTTAGCAACGCTCGAAGCTGACCGCGTCGCAGTGTTCGAGAAGCTTCGCGATTGTAGTAGATCACTTTGTTAAGATTACCCGCGGGACGTCAATAGTCTAGATTATTTCAGAGCTGGCGCGACCACCAGTGATAAGACTGGAAAGTTCGATGCGTGATGTATAAAAGACGGCGCGTCCCAACCATGAGCAGTTTATCGATGGCCGACGCCCTGTTCGCAGCTATCAGTGTACAGCGTGTATTGCTGTAGTTTGAGTTTTCATTTCCCGGCCACAAGTTCCGCTAAATAAAGAGTTTGATCTTGAACACGCCGACTGCTGTCTTCGTGGACGTCACGACCGCGTGACACTATGTACTCTGTCTAGTACGCTTGTAATTTAGCGTTTTCCCATTTATTAGCAGCTTTTGCGCTGGCCTGTGTCCGTAGTTCCATTGGCGACCGTCCGGTTTCTACCACCTAGCATAGTTATCTTAGGGCGCGCTCGCGCCAAGGAGAAGTCTTCTTCATCTTGTTCTTCGACCGCCTTGATGATGATAAGTGCAGAGCTTTTTGGGACCCGGGCTGCTGTATGCTGTACTAGCTTGGCGTAACGCAGACAAAACCATGTGTGCTGGCACGCGCTAGCCCGTTCGGGCCTGAGTAAGGGGCTGGGTAAGACGCTGTAGCCTCTCCCCCTTAAACTCTCTCAGTCAGGCCCGTAACTAGGGGGGGGGTTGAGGGGGTTCTGACCCCCCCCCGAAATTTTTTTGATGCTTTAACTTTTCGGGTGATACTAAAATATTTACACGCCTTCACAGCGACCACCAGCTGCCAAAGTTACACTGCAACTTTCCTGGCATTGCTTCCCTCTTCTTCCTTTCTTCAAACCTACCCTTTTACCAGAACACCTCAGCGCTCCCTCCCCCGCACGCGCACCTGCCCTATTTGTACAGCTTTGCACTTCGCCCTCGCGTTCCTTCGAGTCTTTTTTTTTTTTTTCGTCTTTCACCCCGTAGCAGCTCCTTTATTGATTCCAGATGCTTTCCTTGTGCATTGCCGCTGGAGAAGTTATCCGTCTGTGTGGACCGCACGTGTCGGCTTTGGGTTCCTACGAAAAGCGCGTCTCCTTCTGTGAAGGTAAGCAGTTCGACAGCAACGGCAACACCAACACGACGTGCGCAAATTTGCCAGGGAACGAAACCCCTAAGCGGAAAAACTCAGCGGCGCATTCCGAGGACGCAGGCTGCAGGGTAAACTTTTCTCAAACTGTAGTCCTCGCCACCGAAACGAATCATCGAAGATGACATCTACTGAAAGACTGGCATATCCGAGCAACTTCGAACAACTTTAACCACACGCAAGGACATCTACCTCTTCTGTACACAGAAGGTATATGCGCCTCCCTACAAAGCGCACAAAGCGAGGATACAGCCGGCACACAATCCGGCACCAGCGGTCAACTTTCACAGGAGAGAAAAAACGCCGCCAAGCTGGGCTGCGCGCGGGAGTACAGAGGCTGACGTCACAGCCTGCAAAGTGCATTTTTGGGGGGTCACGGCTATTTAATTAGCGCAGCCCAGAGAGAATTATGCAGGCGCCCAGGGAGCCGTCTGTGAAAAGGTGACTTTTTCACAGGAACGGAGCAACACCTCCTTTCTGGACTGTACCAGGGGAGTGCAAATGTTTCGGCAGTGCATTCTTGGGGGTTCACGTATATTAAGGGGAGTATGCAGTGCCCGTGGAGTCTTCTGTGAAAAGGTCTTTAAGTAGCGTTAACCCAGTTTGCTGCAGCTGGAGTACAATAATGGGCCTGCATGCACACCAGCTGTAGCGGCGTTCAGAAAACACATGCGCCACGCGGGAGCCGGCGCGTTCATCACACTTCTACATTCTAGCCACTGCAAAGTGGATAAGAGAGGAAGAAAACATCGCCCGCCGTTCACGCCAGGCAGTCGAAGCAGTCGCAAACGTCTTTTTGGAGCCACTGGCCACTTCTGTGTGCGTGCACAGGATTGCGGCAGCAAAATGAAAAGACACTCTGCAACAACGAAGCAAAGGAGTCTTGCGTCTTAGTTCAAGAAAGTTCGAACCGATGAAGCGGACGGAGAAGAACCGCCTCCTTCGAAGGATAAAACTTCGCCCTCCTCAGCACTGGTGGAAAGCCAAGCGCGTCCGAACTTCTGTAGCGACTCAGGAGAATGCACCGGTTTATATGAATCACCTGAGAACGAACACAAGCAGGACACCCATGCGCCGCCGGGAAATGATGGTGGCCGCAGTGCAACTCCAAGTGACCTTTGTTCTACGTTCAACGCTGGGCAAAGTGACGCCTTTACCACTGGGCAATGCCCAAGGAAGGTGAGTGGCATGGCACCTACACATTCTGGTTCGCCTCCCCTCACACGTCTCTGATCTCTTTACTGTCTCTGCTTACGTACGGAACGACCTAACCTGCTGCCATTCCCGTCGCCGACTTTGCGCTGGCGACGCTAGAGTGGCAGCTTGTAACACATACATACCGTTTTTGTACCGCGGTTACATTGTGTTACTTCATCAGGAGCCGTTGGTCGCGGTGTCCCCAGCTTTGGTGGTGCTATTGTCCAAACTTATTTCTTGCTTTAACCAGAATTTGAGGTTGACATACCAATTTCTTTATTTGGGTACAAATAATTGAAAAGTACCATCGAATTATTACAAGTAAGCGATGTACTTGTTTTATTCACGAAAATAAGCCAGTATAAATCTTAAAAAATGGCAGCCGTTCTACACGCGAACCCCCCCCCGAAAGAAATTCCTGGGTACGGCCCTGCTCTCAGTAATAACCTGATTGCGTCGGGGAACGAGATTCTGCAGACGCGCGATGAACCCGTGTGGCGTGCTCCAACAAGAGTTCGGGGCGAGTAACAGCAACAGCAACCACTTGGAAGGACGCGTTAACATCGGGCAAAGTGACCGTGATCAACGAAACATTACGTCGACACATGCGCTGCTTCGCATCCCCACATGCATAGGCGTGCGCAGGGTTCCCCATCAGGGGGGTGCGAAGGTTCATCGCAGCGCCCCTCCACCCTACTAAGTCAACGTATGGGGCAGATTTTGCCCCCCCCCCCCCCCTCTTACGTAACTAGAAGAGTCCATGAAGGAAAGAAGAAGACTTAAGGGCTCGTTTTCTTTGTTAGGCACAATAATAATGAGAACTAACAGACAATAACGCCAACGAAAGTGTGGGGGGGCGTTATTGTCTGTTAGTTCCCATTAAGAAGAGTCCATGTACGGGGCCGATATTGCGCCCCCCCCTCTTAGGTGATTAGGGGGGCGGCCGCCCCCCCTGCCCCCCCCCCTGCGCGCACGCCTATGCCCACATGGTTCCCTTTAGTTGGAGATGGTGCAATGTTTAGGAGCTGGCTTGCCAGGTTCTTTAGCTGGGGCAAAGTCACGCGCCGTAAGCGTAACCTTAGCTCCAGAGGCGACCGTGACAGGTGCAGCTCACGCGAAAGAGCAGTCTTCTTCCTCTTGTTCTTCGAGCGCCTTGATGATGATATTAATGCAGGCAAAACCACATATAACATAGCGAACTGTAGCATGCTGCGCTCGCTCCACTCCGGCAGTGCGCTTTGATACTAATAACATGAACGAAGAAGACAAGGCGTCCGAGCGGAGGGCTCGCAAAGGAAGCCGCATCACGTGCTCGCCGCCAAGATCGTATTATGCCAAGATTCTGCGGTGAGAGCTCGCGAGGCCGCAGAGAGACGTCAGCGTCGCGCGGACCCCGAGATACAAGCCCTCGAAGCCGAAGCAGCGCGGAAGCGGCGGCAAGAGAACCTCGAAGAGGTACGGGCGCGGCATGCAGCGGCCAAGCACCGTATACGGTCACTACCTGAAAATAGTGGCGCCCACGCGCGCTTCAAGCGCGATTTCCTCGACCACACGTTCGGCCACAGCTGCAAGGTATGCAACCACTTGTGGTTCGACAACAACCTGACCACAATCGCTACTATAACAACGTGTGACGTCTTTATATGCCAATAGATGAATCGTACGGAGCATTCACGGTTTACCCGATTATCTCCGAGCCAGCTGCTCAATCATCATTCAGTTCGTGGATATAGCGTGATTTTTCCTTCTTTAGTAAAGTAGTGGTCGAATTACAGCACTGCGTGCTCTACTGTGGGAGAGCAGTAAGCTGTCCCATCTACGTCGGGAACCCGGATTAAGGGGACCGCACTTCTCATTGGAGCCAAATTAATAGGACTGACAACTTTCTTTTCTTCAGTTACAGCTGTACATGTGGCGCAAGCTTCTTTCATAAATTTTTTTCTGAAATTATGCGCCTAATAAGAAAGTACTCTAAGCTATGTCTGGAACCCAGCTATTTTCCGCAAGAAACGAAAAACCTTAAGTAAAATTCTAGATTGCTCTTGGCAGGCGCAGCTACAATGAGGGGACTACCACCGGAAACGCTGTCCGCTAGCGCCCGTGAGCTGTTGCTTACTGAGAGAAGTTGGCGGAAAGAAACGGTAGGCGGGCTTTATGTGGAGAACAACGAAGACTGCGCTGAGGACCCGCTCACCTTGTGTTTTAACACGAAAGTGTTTTATGCCGGGGTCCACCACGGCTCCACTGACGTATTTCCGTCACGGATATGACGTTGTAAAATATAAAGACTAACAGTGGGCGAAGAAAACCAGAAGAAGAAGTTCCGCCACCGGGAATCCAACTTACGACCCCTCGCTCCGCAGCGCACAGCGCGAAACGATTCGGCCACGGACGGCACATTCTTCGTCATGCTAACGGCGAGCTATTTATATACACCATTGACCGGTGGCGGTAGTCGGAGATCTGTGTTACATCGCGTGTTTTCGTTATCACAAGAGAGATGGCGCGAAGGGCTCGAAGAGTGCGCTTAAAGGTCGTCGCCGCTGCGGCCAGCGCCCGCCTCTACATGGCGTGGTCGCTAGTGCGCGCGCTTATCTCGTGATCGCGGTGGTTTGTACGTCTCGCGTTGAGAGCACGAAGGTCACTTGCACACTACAGCGGCCGCTTTTGCGAAAGGAGCACTGTGCTCACGCAGAAATGAGTTACAAATGTGACAGTTAGTTCGCGCTTATCCTGTGTATGTTCGTTCCGTGCGTCCTTTCTCCTTGAGCAGCGCGTTGCAAGTTCCGAGCTGCTTGCCGTTCTTCGCGTGACATTACAATTTGTTGCTGTAGCATTCATTCGCGCTTGGTGCGAAAGAATACACAACAAACGCTCAATTACGTCTGTGAAGACACGTTTCACTTTGGTGTTATACCGATTCCTATGACAGAGGGATCAGCCGTGTTTTTTTTTTTTGCGAGCCTTGGCCCACATATTACAACCTTAATTCGGGGTCATTCCAAACTGAAGACGAGAGGGAAGGTTTGAGATAAAATAAATCAGGGACCCTTGCCCTATAGGGAAATTGGAGGAAGCGAAGCTTGGTGAATGCGTGCCTCATCTAGTGATCTTCTTTCTTTCTTTCTTTCTTTCTTTCTTTCTTTCTTTCTTTCTTTCTTTCTTTCTTTCTTTCTTTCTTTCTTTCTTTCTTTCTTTCTGTCTGTCTTTCTTTCTTTCTTTCTTTCGTTCTTTCTTTCTTCCTTTCTTCCTTTCTTTCTTTCTTTCCTTCTTTCTTTCTTTCTTTCTTTGCCATTGCGCACTGTTTCCTCCTAACGTAAGCGTTCAGTTTTATTATAGGTAGCGGCCGTCCCCGGAACGCCGTTTTCGGATTCAATCAGCTTGGCGTCTTTCATGTTCTGTTCAAGGTACGTCCGCTCCTAGAGCGGCCACACGAAAAGACCATCACGCGATCATGGAAACGCGGGTTAGGAATTCAATAATGGACGACGGGATTTTCCTCAGTTGTGCAATTTCTGATGTTGACTTTACGCGTTGTCCAGCGGAACGCTTTTAGTCAGCCAACTCGAAATATTTCAATGAAGCGCCCACAGGAAGTTTACTGTTCACCCTTTGGTTTTTCCATCTTCAGTATACCGCATTCGTATGCTCCAGCTGATCTTGCTTTCAACGAGTCTATGTTCGTGGCCTCGTCATCAAGGCACTCGCTTTCAAATACAAAACCCCAGCACCGGATAGAAAATTTGTTTGGTCTAATTTATTACTTCTTTAATGCGCGCCAGCTGTGGGTGACGAGGGTTTGTTGGTGAGGCAGGTTTTATTGCGATGGCAATTATATGGACAGTCTCGGCTGGAAAATGTCCGTCCCCGTCGCCGTCATTCACCGTATATGTATAAGTATGTATATATATAGAAAAGCCACAACAAAATAATTCAGAAATTCTTTCCGACGCGCGGAATCGAACGGGCGACCTCTCGCTTTGCAGCCCGCCGCGTTAGACGTTAGGCCATGAGAGCACCGTCTTTCACCCTGCTAACGGCGAGCTATTTATATACACCATGTAATTCAGCATGCTTTCTTAGTGGCCACATAGATGGCGCGACGTGCGCGCCTGTGTTGGCTTACCTCGAGGAAAGAAAGGGTGGCCGGTGGGGTGCTTCGCTTCGCTTGCTGCAGCACCCACGTTTGCGAAAGAAGCGCGCTGTTCAAACAGAAATAAGTAACAACTGTGGCAATTAGTTCGCGCTTGTCTTGTGCGTACCTCTTCGTTCGTTTCGTGTGTCCTGCTTTGTGTTTGAGCAGTGCGCTTCAAGCGTCGAGCTGTGACGCATTAGTTCGCGCTTGTCATGTTTGCGTTCTCTTCGTGCGTCCTTTGGGCTCGAGCGACGCGCTGGCAATTTCGAGCTGCTTTCCGTTCTTCGCGTTACATTTCAATTTATTGCTATCGCATTCATTGCTTCGCCGTTGCGGCGAAACTATGACTTTTTTTGAAGCACCAGTATCACTAACTTCACAGGTCGGTTAGTACAAGCTTTGCTTGAAAATTCAGCAGCTCTTGTCCTATGCGGTAAATGGAGGCAAGCGTATCTTGGCGTGCCCGCGCCTGACATACTACTCGTATGTATGTGTTTATTTTTATTTGTTTCTCATTTCACAATGCTCCCTTGTATCTCCTTCCCCAACCCGGGAATAGGACGTCATCCATGTGATTGGCAGCGCTACACTTCTGTTGCTACAGGCGAACGACGGCCATCGTTCACACCAAGGCAACAATGAAATGTGGCAGCGTGTAATGCAACGTGAAATGACAAGTGACATAAAAAAATTAGCCAGATCCCATGTACCATGGGATTCGATGTTATGCGAAGCATCCTGTGGCACGGTGACTGTGGCGTAATTTTTAGATGCGAAGCAGCTTTTGCTCGGGGCTGTGTCCGTCCCTTGGCGACCGTCCGCTTTTTACCACCTAGCATAGCCACCTGAATCATATTGAGCGCGCGCTCGCGCCAAGGAGAAGTCTTCTTCCTCTTGTTCTTGTACTGCCTCGATGATGATGCGCGCAGATCACTTTAGGCGCCCGGGCTGCCGTATGCTGTCCTAGCTTGGCGTAACGCAGGCAAAACCGTGTGTGCTGGCACGCGCTAGCGCGTTTGGGCCTGTGTAAGAGAATGGGTAAGACGGTGTGGCCTCTCCCCCTTACACTCTCTCAGCAATCAAGTGATGGCGTCGGAGAACGAGATTCTGCACACGCGCGATGAACCCTCGTGGCGTGCTCCAACAAGAGTTCGGGACGAGTAACAGCAACAGCAACTACAGTGAATTCATGGTGTGCTCCACTTCCAAAGACGCGTTAACATCGGGGAAGGTGCCCGTGATGAACGGAACTAAGTCGATCCATGCACAGCTTCGCATCACCCCGTGGTTCCCTTTAGTGGTAGATGGTGTAATTTTTTTTACTGAGCCAAATATTACAAAATGACGCTAAAGACTTGTATAAATTTTATAGGCACACACATGTCAAAGAGCCGCATATGTTATATAACCAGTTGTCTACAGTTGGTAACGCTGCCACGGCAACGTGGGTATTACCAAACCAGAAGCGGGTAAGCTGAAGTGCTTATACTTCTCCCTCAGGATGGAGAACTCACGTAGTTTCACGAACCCGTTTTCTTGTGTGGAAGGGGTTCTTGACAGGTTCTTGAACAAGATCATCGTCACCGTGATCAGTGAGAACCAGCAGCTGGTCAGACTTGTTATCGGATACGGTCCTGATCGCGGTGACGAGGGGATCCATGTGTAATGATGTATGAGCTAGTACAGCTGTTGGAAATCGTGGATGCCTCGGTCATTTCGTCGACAAATTGTCTGTCGATAAAGCCGGGCGACATGTCGGAACCTGTAGCCGCTCTTCGCGTTGGTGAGGTGTAGGCCGTCGAGGCTGTTAGGCCTAGATAGTGCTACGTAGACCAACATCAGTGGACGGCGCTATCGTATTGTAAACTACCTGGGCGCATGTGGCCTACGTAGCCTCGTCTACAAAGCCGCTGTCAATCAATCTGGCATCATCCTCTGTTGGCATGAGGCCATCGCCCAGCATCGTAAGAAATGAAGAACACATTGCGTCCGTTCTGGCGGCCTAAGCGCTGCTTACGATGCAATGATGGGAATATCATGCGTAACTTTAGTTAATCTATTCCTCCGGGGTCGAGAAAACTGCTTCAATATAGCTGCTGATTCATAGGAATAAAATGTAATGTTTATTAGACAGCAATAAACGCGGAGCCAGTACTGAAAACACAGACGTTAATCTGTATTGACGCCTGACGCCTGTATCGTAGGAGTACATATGTAGTGTCATTGCTTTCTTGGAAAGTTAGCCACCACCATAACCACAACTGACGTTGCACTGACATTACGCCTACACAGGCTCCTTTTTAAAACCAGTTTATAGACGTTGCGTGGCTCTGGTAGAATACCTGCTTGCCCACGCAGTATAGCTTGGGTTCCATTCCAGCTGGTATCCTAATTTTCATTCTTTCCATTCGCCGGGTCAACGCTGCTGATGTCGGTTTTTTTAACACGAAAGTTTTATGCAGGGGTCCACCAAGAATTCAGTGACGTATTTCCGTCACGCAAATGACATCAACAAAATATACACAATCAGATGGCAAAGAAAAAAGTTCCGACTACGGGTATCGAACCCACGACCGCTCGGTCCGCAGTAACAGATGCCGGGCACGCTATCCACTGCGCACGGTCACAGACTCTGGAAGCTTTACAAACGCGCCTTTTATATCTACCTCTCTCCTCTCAGTGTTTACGGTCGGTGGGATGGTGTTGCCCTCTGGGAGCGCTAAAGTAAAGTAATTCATCACTACAGTGGCCTCCGCAATAGCACCTGCAACGCGTTACACGTCCGTCCCATTCGGCGCGTTTTCAATAGGAGTGCAATTTTGTCAATGCCCTTAACACACCACGATGTGGCGACCTTAGCCGAAGTGTCGTAAAAGCGTCGGCCTCGCTCACAGCATCACGTTAATCCAAAACAAAAATAGCTTTGCGACGCGCGCCTGCCTCACCTGGGCTGTAATACCGCTTTGCCCGCTTACGCGCTCGCCCCGAGAAAAATCGCGGCCGGGCTACCGGGGCGGCACGACGCGCTTTGCGTTTCCTCTAGTCTGGTCGTGGTGTTCAATCACATTTTAACATGCCGTGCGATGGCGACCAAGTTCTGCGTCCAATATGCGACGCTCTCCTGGCTATCACACCACGTTCTCTGATTACGCTTTCACCGTTAACTACCACAGCTACCACAAGGGTTTGCTTAGTAATTCAACACGGACGTTAGTCGCCGGGATGAAGATGTAGCACCAAGCATCAAAGTGGGTGCATCCACGTTATACGGTGCCATAGCTGCCAGACATCAATATACATTGTGCAAACTCTCTTATATCAATGTCCAGTAAACATTCAGTTACTTCTGTAAGGGCACGTTTTACTTTCAGGTTATTCCAATTCCTATGACGGAGGGATCAACCATGTTTCTTAACGTTCTAGTATTTAAGTTACCGACGTCTGTTCTTGCCGTTACTGGGTAGATATAAACTGTTAATCACCTGTGGCGCATACTAGTACACCGTGGCCCGTGGTAGACGGGTATGTGCCACACGTGTCTAGAGTAAAGGGTTTGACGACGCACGTGACAGGACTTTCACGTTATTTCTGTCATGACCCGACAGTCATATTCGTGAAAGCCTCTTACCCTACCATGCCAATTTTGGTCTACACGAAGTTATGAAGGCAATCTGGAAAGTACCTAGACGTAGGCGGCTAGATAGATAGATAGATAGATAGATAGATAGATAGATAGATAGATAGATAGATAGATAGATAGATAGATAGATAGATAGATAGATAGATAGATAGATAGATAGATAGATAGATAGATAGATAGATAGATAGATAGATAGATAGATAGATAGATAGATAGATAGATAGATAGATAGATAGATAGATAGATAGATAGATAGATAGATAGATAGATAGATAGATAGATAGATAGATAGATAGATAGATAGATAGATAGATAGATAGATAGATAGATAGATAGATAGATAGAAACGCTTAAAGTGCCAATGATTCGCTAATAAATGCTTCGCATTTAATAAAAAATCCCATTATCATATCAGAGCGGCGAACCGCCGACAAGCACCCGATCGAGAGAGTATTGGGAAACGGCGAATGTGTGACTAGCGAACCCTGAAGGGCCGCATTTCTGTACGTTTTTCGCATACGATACCACCTCCGATATCTGTGACTCATAGCAAGTCTCGCTTGAAAAGGGAAAATTCAGTTATGGTGAGGTGTCCAAAGTAAACGAAATCTTCTGCGCCAGCTGCATGTACCGGAGGCGCGACCTTGTACGCATTCTGTAAAAGAACGACCATTTCTGCCGCAAGGATTGGTCGAGGCTCGAGCAAACGTCCCGAACAGGAGACGTATGTGAGAGCTGCGGCCAATGCAGTAGAGATGACCATTGGAAAACAGATCGCTCCCTTTGGTGTATCAGCAGTTGAAGCTCTATTTCGGGGAAAGTTCATTTTGCTGTACAGACTCACGAGTGCCCGAGTTACAGTGATGAATGAGAGAATGGGAGCTGTTCGAGGGGGCTCGTTTCTTGGTTAGACGCAATCAAATTAAAGCAATGCTACAATTAAGGCGAGGACATCAAAACGGGTATTTATTTCTTGTGTTGAACTGCAGTGGAGTAATAGAAGAATAACTTTTATTGGGGAAAAGGGAAGGGGGCTAGGAGCTAGATGGGTGGGGCCCCATGTCCAAGGCTCCACTGGCTTGTGCCGCCGGCCGGACATGGTCCAGGAGCGCTAGTTGCACCTCCGGGTCCGAGCTAGCGAGGAGTGCCTCCCATTGCTCCAAAGAGTTTTCTATGTGGTACTTATGCTGTAGGCAGTTGAGTTTATTTGGCCTTTTACTGCAACCCCATGAGATATGGTAGAGGGTTGGCGGCGAGTCGCGACACCACGGACAATCGCGCCCATACAACGTCGGAAAAATTTTGTAATGGCCACCTAAACTGAATGCAGTAAAGTGGACGAAGAAGCACACTTCACGTTGGCGGGGCCCGAACCCGCAACCCTCGAATTACGCGTCTTAAGCTCCACATTTGGAAGAGCATCGTCAAGTGTCCTGCTTGCAGTGAACCACTTCCGTTCACATCGTTATTTCGCAAATTCGTGCAAACCGTAGAAATCATGTCCGGGTACATTCGCCACTTCAGAAGATCAACTCGGAGCTCATATTAGATCTGAAATTCTTTCATCATGGCAAAAACGCAGTGACAAATTCTTTTTTTTATAATATATAGCATATATTCGCTGCAGTGGTTCGCGCATTAGCCTTCGATATTGGTTCTGTTAAATCGTACTACATGAATAACGAGGAAAAGCCACTCCTTAAAAGATTATGTACTCTTTGTGAGATGAAATGTGAAATGCCAAGCGCGTGCGTCAATGATATCGGGGTGTATTACATGTCAACTAGAAAATTGTTATGCTGTCCGTTTAGACGTGTCCAATCTCCAAAAACGCGGTGTCTGAATTATTAGGAGGGCTACGTGTTTTTGGAGTTTATTAAATGCGAAGCGTTGCTAGCGAACCATAGCCACTTTGACCGTTTCTATCTATCTATCTATCTATCTATCTATCTATCTATCTATCTATCTATCTATCTATCTATCTATCTATCTATCTATTTTTCTATCTATCTATCTATCTAACTGCCTACGTGTGGGTGCTGTCCCGGTCGTCTCCATAACTTGTAACATGCCAAAAGTGGCATACGAGGAGATCAGCGTACGCCAAAGGCGATTAACTGGTCCTGACATGAATACCGCAAAATACCGGTCGCGTACGTCATGAAATCCTTTCCCTCAGCCACGTGTGGCACACACTCGCATACCACTGTTCATTTTATGCTGGCATGTGCCACAGCAGATTCACAGTCGCAGTCAACACATTAACAGCGTACTCACACATTGAAACGAAAGGTAAATGAGGAAACTCAAGACAGAACACCCCTGGAATACGTTCGATTGTCATCAACTCGTCCGCGTGGTCCACCAGAATGACGCAGATCATCTCATATAGGGCTGGGTGATGACCTCATTCTGACCGAGGATGACGTCAGATTGATTGACACGCGAAGACGCCTGCGCTAAATGCCCTGACGGCACACGCCAATGCGGACTTCGACCGCTGTAACGCACGTTGCCTCTACGCTGTGGACAACGTGTTATGTTATCCCGCATGTGATAACAACTGGCTAATAGAAGGAGCAGGTAAACAGAGATGTCCTGACCAAGGTGGCCAAGATGAACACAAGCGACATAGGTAGCCTGCCGGCCTCAATTTACCTGAGCATCGGCAAGCCTTACATGACCACGGCCAACATCGACGTAAGCGACGGCCTCTTTAATGGAAATATGGGCACTTTGTCGTACGTCGAGCGTGATGAACAGGGCAACCTCTTGCGACTGTGGCTTGAATTTTCAAGCTCCACAGTAGGCAATGCCCTCCCAGCCAGGGCGAAGCCCATCACTACCACATTCCCTGAATTGAACTGCAGTGGGTGCCCGTAGGACTGCTAATCACCACAATCACGACAAACGCCAGAAAAATATCTCGTGTAAGAGGGCTGAGTTTTCCCTTGTGCAAGCAAACGCCATAACTATATATGTCACAAAGGGCCACATGCGCTCAAACTAGTCTTCGGATACGATAAACGCCATCTACTGAAGTTTGTCTGCGTAGCCAATCCAGGGCTACCACTTCGACGGGCTATATTTCACCGACTCAAAAGCCGACTTCAGGTTTCCATATGTCGCGGCTCTATCGACACCGTCTGCCAAACAATATGACCCGTCTAGCCAACAGGCCCCTAGTCATTGTCTTGTACCGAGCTATCACCTTCATTCGGTGCCACACCCACAGCAATCCACCTCACGCTCGCCGCTCTCAACGTACAGTCCGGCCACACGCACGGCAAGACCTCGAAAAAGGCGCTCTGCTTCGCAGAAATTGGCGTGTTAGTACATTCCGAAACCTGGAGCGATGAGGCCACTGCAGTTACGTGATTCGAATGTGTCGTCCACAGCAAGCGGCTTCATAGCCGCAACACACTCCGACAAGCAGCGGAATCGGTGAGGTCTGCGTTGCGCACATAAATAACAATAACAAGGACATTGCGCTTCATTTTTCATTATTCTGAATACTCCAATGCCTTAGATGGCATGAAATCTGAGCGGGAAAACATCAGAACTCACAAAGCCTATTATAGTTTCCGAGAAAATTTGAACGCACAAACATATATATACACAAGCACAAATACTCGAATACAGAACATGTTTTGTGCGTATAACAACCTTGAAATTTGTTGGGATAGACGAAAGCATACTTTACGAGGTCTGTGTGTTCAATGTCATCTAGCGCATCCTGGTGCCGCCAGGGAAACGTATATAAAGAGACTGTCTTGCGCTTCCGGGAGCCTTGCACACGTTGACGTCTCTCGCTCCGTGGGCGACAAGCCCCTTGTTAAGTGCGCGACGGGTTCAGTCTATGAGATACTGCTGACGTTAGGTAAACTTTGTATCTGTCAAATCGGCCAATGTATCAGTGACCGCTTAGAGCATGCCCTTTCTATTCAAGTGGTATTCAAGTGGTTGTGGGGCTCGACTGCTGACCCGAAGGTCGCAGGGTCGAATCCCGGCCATGCGCCCATATTTTCGATGGAGGCAAAAATATTTCAGGCTCGTTTCTTCGATTTATGTGCAAGTTCGAGTACAACCAGGTGGTCGAAAGTCCTCAGCCTTTCACTACGGCGTTCTCATATTCATATCGTGTTGTTGGGACCTTAAACCCCAACAATTGCATTATATCACTTAACAGGGCATATGGCCGTTAAAAATCAGA